>NW_016157767.1:13656-154513 GCF_001687245.7 Rhagoletis zephyria | reverse complement strand
AAAGGGGTGTAAAGGAAACATGATTGCCTATTTATATATATGATATGGGCGTAAAGATATGCAACACGGACTCGTTTTATTTCCTCGGAGGCGTTGCATACTTTTAGGCCCACATGTTATTTATTTAGAGAGTTTTTGTGAGAGATTTCAGGAATCTCACTGCTCGTAATAGTTTCTTGAGCAGGGAATGAATACCGATAAAATTTTACATTTTTTTCCGAAACAAAGCACAAAGTGGTGTACGATGGAGCTAAAAGTAATCAGGGTAACTTTAGGGCAGATACTTTTCAAACAGTCCTACCTATTCTCAGCTTCCTGGAAAAGTCAAGAGAAGGGCGCTTTGAAAGTAGTATTGAAACTTTGGCAAATCTAATGGATGTACACTTTTCTTTACGAGGAAATATAGAATAGACAGCCATTATAGCGACCGTAGACCTTACGGGCTAGGCAGAGCAGTTGTTGTAATTGATACTAAAGGTAAGGCAGCATGGGCGATCAAATGCAACAAATATCAGGAATCAGATGGTCAATAACTTCTTGGCTAACTACAATTTACAACAGGAGTGCGAGCCCAGTAGCTCAGTTGAAGGAACGGAGCCACGACGGCGAATAATGCATTAGGTATATACAGCGGTCGTTAGACCAACCAGCAAAAAAAAAACGATACCGAAAAGCCACTCGACTCGCAGATTTGCTCACAGAAAATATATAACAACAAATGGATACTAGCGAGAAGTGTGGTCAAATTTATTTTTCCTGTGTCCCCCCCGACGAACAAATAATATATAACAGTTCCCCTGATTTTTGCGGCTGGGAAGAGGTCTTAGACCTAACTCTGCTGACCGAGGGGAGCCTAAAGGTCAATAAGTGGAGAGTATCCGACGAAGAGACCCTCTCTGATGACCGTCGTAAAACAGATTGGGGCTTATTTCAAAAGGTTATTGACAAAGAATTGAAGACATTCCTACAAGGAGCGAGTTGGACGCCAAAGCGGACAGCCTGAATAGGGGCCCTTACGAAGGCTTGTCCTCTGAGGTATGACAAGAAAGCGCACACACCTTAGTGAAATAGGAACCTTAAGCGCTACGGACGCAAGTAAGAAAATCCTTCAACGAATGCTACAGGAATAAGGTATGGGAGCTATACAGAGAGAACCTAAAGAAATACAAAAAAGTGATACGGGACGCCAAGGAGGTGTCCTGGAGGGAATTTTGCGAATCCATCGAGGATACCAAGGAATCTGCGAGATGAAGCAAAATCCTTGCCAAAGGGCACTCACAGCCAATATATATAAAAATGTCAGATGGTTCATGGACTGAGTTGGCTGGGGAGTCGCTGGATATCCTTCTGAATATACATTTTCCAGGGTGCANCTTGTCCTCTGAGCTGGGGAGTCGCTGGATATCCTTCTGAATATACATTTTCCAGGGTGCAAAATCGATGTAGCGGAAACCGATGCACCAGCCCATATACTAACCCTCTCCGAGGACCTCTTGGAGGAGCTACTGGAGAAGGTAAAGATTAAATTTGCTATCTTCAGCTTCCCACCTTACAAATCAATGGGATTGAACAGAATACTACTAGCCATGCTTCAGAAAGCTTCTGAGATGTCATTCCAGTCCATCCAGTAGAGGGTGCCTAATACTGAACCACGTTCCGTTAAGCTGCAGGAAGATTAAAGTAATTTTTATTCGTTAAGCGGAGAAACGGGGCCATGACAATGCTAAGCTAATGCCCTTTGTGCTCAAGACGCTTGAGAGGTTGTTGGATCTGTATGTTAGGGACAAGATGTCCAATTTATCATGCTCTCAACCAGCGTACTTGAAACAGAAGTCAACGGAGACTGCCCTACATGAATGGCCTCCTTTATAGACATCGAGGAGGCCTTTGATAATATCAGTGTAGATTCCACTTATGGGGCACTTATGGAAACAGGGATTGAACCTGTGTCCGGGCTTGGATAGTACATGCCGAATTCGGGTACCAAAGCAGGGCCGTTTATGCAGGGAGGAGTGCTATCACCTTTACTATAGCTCATGGTCTTAAACAAACCACTGGTAAAGCTCTCCTCTCAGAGATTCAAAGCAGTGGCTTACGCAAACGATGTAGCGATACTGGTATCGGATCCGTTTCCTTCGGTCATAAGTGAAATTATGGAAAGGACTTTAAAGATAGTAGATTCCTGGGCCATAAGCTGTTCTCTTAGTGTAAACTCTGAGAAAACTGACCTTATGATTTTCACAAATAAAACAAAATTACCTATCCTTAATAAATCAAGGTTCCGAGGAACGGGGCTGGATCTGTCAAAGAAGGTGAAATACCGTGGAGTTATTCTGGACCCCAAACTTAACTCGAAACCAAACATTGAGGAGCGCGCTAGGAAGGCCACTTGTGCACTGGATGTCGACAGCTATAATCCGACCCATAATCTCCTATGGGGCGTTGGTCTAGTGCCCAGCCCTTACTAAGGATTACGTAGTTAAAAAGCTAGGTGAAATTGTAAGATCAGCAGCCGCTAGCGTAACAGGAGCAAATGAGATCCTGTCCGAAAGACGTTTTGAACTTCCTTCTTGACTTATTACCTATAGATATCTTTATCGAAAATTCAGCTGCTAACAGCGCCATCAGACTGCGTGCCCTGGGATCGAACACTAGCTGAAAACTGTTTTATGTTTCTTGAGTGCGCGATATCTGAAAAGAGCATAGTGTAGATTTAAACGACCACATAATTCATGAATGGAATTATGAAATTGTAGAAAAAATTTAACGAAGAAAAATTTAACATTTGAGCGGTCAGGAAAGAATAACTTTTATCCGTAATATTTCCCATTTTTTCAAGAATGTAAAAAGTATTTTACTCCAGATGCTTACCCAAAACTAAAACTAAGTAAAGTATTGAAAACTGCACCACACCACTTAATTTAAATTATTGACCGACTTGTCTTAAGTGGCACGAATGAAGCTTTTTATTTCGTTTTGAGTTTTACTTTTCGGAAAGTTTTTAGCTATTTGGTATTATTTCTCTATTTACTTCCATAAACTCATCATTACCTTCGGCTGTAACTAATTTAATATTTTACTTTGCAGGAAAAGAGCAACATTTACAGCTATTTACAGAAGTGAATATTTACATACATATTTGCTTATTTTACTAGCCAACAGAAATATTTTTTTTCTCTCTTTCCTCACACAATGTGTTTTTTTTACTGCTTGCAGGTCTTACCGCCCATTCAGCTTTGTGAGCAGCAAGGTACGCTTTATTATTTTGCAATTTAGTTAAAATTGCACTATTTTTAATACACTTCACTTTTTGCATCATTTTATTTAATTTTATTTAACTATTTCTCTGCTGCGAATCCCCAAAAGTGATTCATTAAAAATATGATTTTTGTTCTAAATATGAGTAAATGGTTAAGAAGAAGTACTAGCTGAAATAATTGAGAAAGTTTGCGTGAGTACCTCAGCTTACTGCAACTCGCAGCGTGGTGCCGACCAGTGTTGCCGCGAATCATTTTTAGTGGTAGCCGAATTGCTTTAAAAAAGGGCTAAATGAGCTAAAAAAGTCGCTTTGGCTAAATATGGTAGCTAAAATTTTTTACTTACATATATTTTTAAGTATACACGTAAACATTTTTAATAAGTAATGAGAAGAAGTATATGGTAGCTAAATCTAGCCACCACAGAGCTAAAACGGCAACACTGGTGCAGACTGTTTCGGAAATTGTTTAACAAGCTGTGAAAAAAAACCATGTATACTCAACTAAATATTATAGTTAGCTACTCTTCACCACCTTATCTAAATATGTAACTATGTGGGTGTTCCAAAAATGCATGCAAAAAGTGAAGTCGGAATTTTAATGCTCTCACCCCTTAGGATTGTTCTATATCGAAAAAAATTTACCCCTCTTTTTTTAACCGACTTCACAAAAAGGAGGAAGGTTATGAGTTCGTCGGAAATTTTTTTTTTTTTTAATTTTTTTTTTTATGTATGTTACCGCATAACTTTGGACCACGTTAACCGATTTCTATAATTGTTTTTTTTTTAAGGAAAGGTGTTACCTCACAGGTGGTCCCACATTAATTTGGTTTAAATCCAATCCTCGGATCATGAAGAAAATAACGATAATCTTAAATTTTTATATGAGAATTGAAGTCGGTTTTATTTTTTGCTTAAAAATTACTTGTTTTATTTTGAAATCAAAAAACATTTACAGGTCGCTCAAAGCGATCCAAGTTTTCCATGTATTCTATAGAGGAGAAAAAAAAAATTTCGATAAAAAATACCGGTATATTTTTTCAATACGGAACAATCCTATGGGGTGAGAGCATTAAAATTCCGACTTTACTAAATTTGGACCACCCTAATGTATGTATGTATGGACTAAGTACTATTGCAGCAGTGGCAGGAACTTAAGTACAAAGCACACTAATAATTGTAAAAGTAGAACACAACAACAAAGCGCATCACTATCAGCAGTGGCCACGGCAACTGAGTCTGCAGCCACGGCAATAACACTATCAGTAAAGTGCACAAATTAAACGGTGAACATAAAGTTGCACCTGGCTACTGGACAAAGCGTTGATGATGATAAGCGAAGCACGGCGCAAGAGAGGCGAGTGGTGTAGGTGGATAGTCGTACATATATAAATATGTATAGAAGAATGGACCAACGTTGAGAAACAGTCTATTGGGCGAATAGACGAAAGTTGTTGCAGAACTGTGTGTGTCCCTGTTTCACGTTTAGCTGTAACCTGCATTACAAACACACACTTACATATGCTTGTACTATGTATATATAAAAGTAGTGTAGAGTTGAGTTGAGTTGAATAGCGCTGAGAGCGCTGCTGGCAGGACATTTGCTGTTAAAAGTTTTCGCTTAGCAAAATTGCTTCGAACACTTGTGCCCACAACTATTAACTTTGGGCTTCTTGTGTACCAGTTGTCCATGAGCTGACTTACTCTATTATTGTTGCACTATCACTTGTAGTGACAGGTGAACGTATACAGATACACACACACACACACACTTAACCACTTGCACATATACACATTAACTAACAAACTTGTCGCACTTGTAAAGCTGTGTGCATACAGTTGTGCCAAGTCAGAGACACCATTGAACGAATGTGTTGCTTAAGGATCGTGAAGATTCCAACCATTTTTTCACAGCTCCTTTAAGAGTGAGATTCAAGCAAACATACATACATACATACATACACACCTTGGATTGTATGTATGCATGTAATTGTTATTGTTGTCTTGTTTGCTGTTAGCACATTGTTTGGCACATGGCGCAGAGGAAGCCGCTCACTACGAAATTCACGTACTTATCTACGCCAGCAAGAAAGTTGTGAAAACTATCGCAAAGTTGTTTGGTGTGGCAGCAACGGAAGATCAGCAGAGGCAGCCGCTAATGTAAGTAGAATTAGGCTAGCGGTAGACCAGGTTTTTCGGGGAAATGTGACCTTTTAATAGGTAAAATGAAAGCGAAAATGTTACGCGGGTAAGTGATTCCCGTGAGATGCACTTGGTTGAGGTAATGACGAGGTAATGACGAAGTCATGCAAATGGGAAGTGTAAATTATTAGTCAAAAACAATAACAAGAGCATGGCGCATTGTCTTTTAGTTTAACAGCGTGGTGATAGTCAGATGCGAAGATTTATATAAGGAATTTCAAGGGCTGGAACATTTGCAGAAAGTAAGCTTCTTTGCGTTCAATAAAATCTAATTTAGTAAAGTAACTGCGGAACTTCTTTTGAATTTTTGAAATTAGTATAAAATATCAATGTGGACAGCATTTTTAGTACTTAGTAGTTATGTAGAAAACTTCATCCCTATAGCTGCGAAATTAATTTTATCATTGCCTATGTACTACATATCTATATACATTACATATATGTAACTATTCGGCTATTGTTAAAATGAAGCCTGAGAGACTTTTCTGACATCTGTAGGACTGGTAGGATCGGCGTTGGACTGTTGGGTCGCTCAAAATTAAAAATATTAAAAGAAAAATCAACAGCGGTATTTTAATTCATCGCATAATATGAAGCTCATACCGCTCATCGGCTACGCTTAGTATTGGTATGCGTCTAATTTATGGAGGCTCTTATTATTTTCTCCAACAGCAGACGGGGAGTCACCCTGTCTGAAATCCCCTTTGTAATCAAATAGGTCAGAGAGGCCCTTCGCACAGTATTGAGCTGAGCACTTAGCCCCCGAGAAAATGATGTAAGGGAATTAAATCGTACTATCACGTTGGGCAATCGACTGGCGCGTTTTTCGAGCAACAACACTTTCCCCAAATGCTTCATTCATGATATCAATTGTTTGACGCCCTATATATATGTAGCATGTGGTGTCGTCCTATTGGAAAAGCGTGTAGCCAATCAAAATTTCATTTAATCAGGGCACGAAACAATCGAAAATTATGGCTCTATGGCACCCGCTGTTGACGGTAATATTTTTGTGGTCTCATTTTTTAAGAAGTATAGACCAAGCGAAGAAAAACTTTTGCCAACTTTTGGTAGGTAATTAAAGGCAGATTCCTTTCTCGTAAAAACAAAGTTGCGTAAAGATAAACGCCAAAATGAAGATCAAGGCAAATTTAAAAACTTTACTTATATAGACACAGAGACTCAATCTGGGAACTAATTCGGGATTTTAGAGATTTATTGATATGATAATTGATATATTTATCAGTGTTGTTATAGATATTTGTTCGATCTTGTTATCGAAATTTTTATCTTTTTTGTTATTGGCTTTGGTATAGATATTTTTGGACTTATCGATAGAATAATCGATATTTTTATCGATTTCCTTATCGATATTTTTATCGATTTTGTTATCGATATTTTTATCGATATTATTGTTGATTTTGCTATAGGGATTTTTATCGAAATGGTTATTGATATTTTCATCGATTTTGTTATCGATATTTTAATGGATATTACTATCGGGCGTGTTATCGATAGATAAAGGAAAAAAGAATGAATGATGGAAAAACTTTTCGTGGAAACGGTATGGAATTCTTGAAAATCAATATTTTTCGATCGAAAAACTCTGGTTCTCTTCAGGAGACTTCCAATAACAATATTCAATTATTCAATTGCATTTCTCGCATTTTCTAGGGGTTTGGCGGTCCTATAAAATGTAGTTACTAAGAAAAAATTGTTAAAAAAATAGTTGAGTTTTATTATTGGGAATCTGCTGAAGAGAAACAGAGTCTTCCAATCGAAAAATATTGATTTTCACGAATTCCATACCATTTCCACGAAAAGTTCTTTTTTTCCCATACAAAATACATGGAAAACTTTGAGCGACATCTTAATATTTTTTGATTAAAAAAAGGGGGTATATTTTTCTTCGATATAGAACAATCCTAGAGGGTGAGATGCTCTCTCCGACTTTACTATTTTACATGCATTTTTGGACCACCCTAATGTACAAACAGACATATGTATACTAGTTATGAGACAAACAAGATATGTAACGTAAGTTTCACTTGATTGAATTTTGAATAATTTACTTTTCTACGTATGTTTGTACATTGAAATCCAAAGTATAGTTAAGGGCATGCAAGAATTGTATAACACCCAGAGTTTTGTTTTCCTTCATCTTGCGTGTTGTGTATATCCTTTGGTTCGGATACCGATCCAAATATAGAATTTAACAAGATTACGTTTTTTTTTAAGATGAGAAGTTTTCGTATGTATTTTTGTAAAATATTTAAAATCCTTGGATGGGTCTTACGTTGTCGGATTATAGCAGATATCTAGACTTGTAGCCAAGCAATCTAAAAATTATTAAAGAAAAATGTAGTTATCACTTTTATGTGCATTTACATGAATTTAATTTAGAATCAACTTTAAGGTTTTTCTTACTTACTCTCACGAGATTATTTCGCCAACCATTCTCATCAGTCACTCCGCAGCTGCATCTTTTTTCACTTTGCACATAACGTACGTGTATATGTATATATGTATATGTGTGTATATCTATGTGTTATAAAAACTAAAGTCTACTAAAGTTATTTATTCAAGACACAAGTAAAAACCTAAGCTGTCACAGTGTATAGTGTAACCCTCTGCAAGCATACTGTGCTATCAATCAATTTCTAAAAAGTTTTGCGTAACTTTTTGACGTGGAGACCCGAACGTGCACTCAAAAAAAAAAAAAAAAATGTTTAAACGTATCTTATGTGCACATATGTATAGATACATGTAAATGTGAGTGAAAAGTGGAATCGAGGAACATGTAGGTACATTTGGGTTGAGCGGAAATAAAAAAATTTTACATTTCGAAAATATAGCAGTTTTGTAAGCCGTAAAATTTGTTATAATAAAGAGCAAACTTAAAGTGGCTTAAAATTACCGCTGACAAATAAAACATATATGAATTTTAAAAACTAGAAAACCTACATATGTGCACCGCTAACGTTCGAGTTAATGCCTTCTTCTCCCAAACCTTTTCAAACGATGTTACTATTTTGTATACAAATTTAAATTTGTGTTATATGCAGCCATTTCAGAGAAACGAATTTTTTTATTACTATCTCTTGACTCTCCTTATCCAATGCGCTGTACTTTTTTCCCCCCAAACTACCGTTAATGCAACAGTTCGCGACCACGTAGCTTATCAGACTTTCATATTAACTAAGCCAACATTATTGGCATTTTGCAAGCCAGTCGACGACAGCGACATTGTAGCTATCAGCCATCACCGCAAGAATATTGCACTGCATTGCAATAATGTCAAATTGCAGCCAAGTTGTTGTAACTTTGGCGAAAGTTAACTAAAAATCACTGAAACGGAGTTACAGCGCTGCGCTCATGGGGCTGCCACACGTAGTACTTCTACGCTCTTGCGTTACGTATACGCCATGTGCTGCGCGGTGTAGTGGAAGAGTACAGATGCGGTGACCAGATTTCTGTGGCCAAAAATCGCGCCATTTATGAAGCATCGAATTCGAACATACAATTTTGTTTTTAGAATAAAATGCCTGAATATTGTTTTATTTGAAACAAAACAAAGAAAAAAGATTGAATAATTTTTATTTTTTTTTATGAAAATATAGCTTACTATCTATTTTTTTTAATTTTCAAGTTTTATTGTTTAAAAAATAAATATTTTTTAATTTATTTAATGTTCAGATACTTTCTTAATCAATCTTTTTTAATTTTTTACTTAAATTTTCTCAGATTTTTACTTTTTATTATATTTTTAATTTCGTTTAGTTTTTAGAAAACGTATTGGTAAACGATAAATAAAATAATGTTATTCTCATGGTTTTCAGATCTTTCAATTAGTCATCCGAAATATTGAAAAGAGCTTTCAAGATAGTTGGCGGAATATAAAGACTTTCGAAAGACTGAGGTTTTAGTGGTTTTGTTGTTTTTTTTTAGCAAACAGTTTTGTAAAAACTAAATGAAATAAAAGAAGATTAGTGTCCTTTTTAAAACAATCCAAAGAAAATTAGATTAAAAAAGGAAAAAGAAAACCAAATAAAATTAGTTTTTCAAAATTAAACAAGAAAAATATAATAAATAAAAAAGGAAAAGAAAATTTTCCTGCCCTAGCACTCGAACTCGAATCTCTCGAATGTCACGCCAGGGCTCGCCATTGCGACTGTTGAGGCAGGGCGCCGAAAATTGTATAAGTACTTACTTATTTTTATATTTTTGATTTCAAACTGAACGAAAAAAGGGATTGATGCCCCAAAAAAAGGGCCGCAACTGGGGTCATACTTAGATTTTTCGTTTCATAATTTTTGACTCTGAGAGGAAACATTAATGAACAGATTTAACGATCATTAGTTAAGCGCACGTTAGAGCTAATTTAATGAACGTTTTTGAGTACAGATATGTAAGAAAAATCGGGACACTTATACGTCCCGACTTTTAAAAAATATTCAGCGGAACAATTTTCTCAAAATCGGTACTGTCCCACCAAAATCGGTACGAATGGTCACCGTAAGTGTACATATTAATTTATTGCCGATTGGCTTTCTTTTCGTTCTGTGGATTTTTCATAAGTAAATATACGGATTGATGGTATTACTAGTTCCATCTTACACTAACAACTAGTTGCTTTGATTTTAAATTGAAGCCGTATATATATGAATTTGTGCAAATATATTGGTAAGCATGTTTCGGGAGTGTTGAGCATCAGATGTGCGATTGGGATTCGCGTTGCTTACATTTTAGGTAAATTTTTGGTATCAAATATGGTTAAATTATCTAAATTTTTTAACTCATTATGGAATGTGCGAATATATCTACGAATAGATGGACAAGTGCTCTTGGGTTAAAGTGATACTCACTAATATACTTAATCTATATATGTGTTTATAAGTACTTAGCATGAAAAATGATAGCCGTTTCGATCAAATCAGCCTGTACCGCTAAAAGGGTTCCAACTTCAAAATATAAAACCTTACTGCACATCTATGTAGGATCTCAGTTCTTTTCTCATTTTGGAATTTCAAATCAATGGTGTAGATATGATGACTTAAAACAAAAAAAAAGTGACAACCCTAATTCAAAATATTATCAGCTTAAAGTTTTCTTAAAGCTCTCTCGTTTGAAAATAATATTTCGATATTTCATTTACCTTGTGTGTAATTAAAACAAATTCGACTTTTCAAACGCTTTAAATGTATACTCAAACTAAAATCGCCTGACATTGTGATACATATTTCAATTACCTGATGAATTAAGTTGAATTTGATATTTTAAGCACGCGGCAGACGACACTCCTAAATTCAGTTCAGAAGTAAATTACTTTCAAACCCATTTCGACTGATAACCATCTTTTAATAATCGATTTAATACACTAATTAATTTGAATTAAATTTTTTTCAACAGATGGCAACTCTCTTCAGACAACCTAAAAATTTTCTAAATTTAATTTATAAATTTAAAGATTTCTCTACACTCGTTGGTTTGATACCGAGCACCCCCTGCTCCTACCTGGCTACGCCCATGGCAATCGACAAAGCATTTAGATGATGAAGATAACAAATTGGAAGCTGTGGCCGGTAACTCGTCGTTTTCAATGTGCTCAGCACTATACATACATATATTTTAAACAGATAATGCTCGACTTATCAAGGCATATTCTTATTTACGTACGAATCGAAAATCATGAAATATTATAATAAGAGTGGTGTGAATGGAGATGCTCGTGGGACAAAATACTAAAAACGAAAGGACTGAATATAATTTCTTGGGAATATCTAGTAAGAATGGCCTTCCACTCTACGATTTGCATGAATGTCCAATTTTTCCATTTGACACATGTAAACGCTACGGCCCTGAATGTGCCAGAGATTGCTTAAAATTTCATAGCTAGCTAGAGAGGCATCTAGCACTCTAGTTTTGCAAGATGATAGCGGAATCCTATAGCAAGTGCTCATCTAACAAATTTGTTCAGTAGTTTTCGAGATTAGCGCGTACAAGGAATATCGACTTTCTTTTATACTATGTATAGATATTTTAATGTCTTTAAAGCATCCTGACCATTCCTTTAATGATGGTAGACTCTCAAAGGAGTCAACCCTGAGCTGTTTTAGTTCTCGAAGAAGTGCTAGGACCCTCGTATAAGAATTACTGAATGGATTAGACGAACTCTTCAAGTGGATTAGTGATTCAAATTGCCATCATACAAAATTTATGTTGTACATACGCATATGTATTTAAAACAAGTTCCTGAAAAGTCATAAATTAAGTTAGTCCAAACTAAAATTCTAGTAACTGACTAAGTAAACATTGACTGAAAAATGGCAAAACTGGAGCTGACATATTTGGGCCGAATTAAAAAAAAAAATGATATAGCAATTCCTCACGATATTTCAGTCGCAGATTCATGCAATAGAAGTTTGCGGCAGAGAAAGACTTAGAATAGGCACATCCTCAAAATATAGCCCTACTGGCACTGAAGTTCCACACAATAACTTCAATGCTAGTAAAGTATTTAGTAGGGTATTTCCTAGAAAAATAAGAAGATTTTGGTTTGAAACCCTTTCGTAGGCTTACCAGTATACATATGTATAGCCTAATAGATTACAAAGCTTCCGAAAAATGGCGAAGACATGCGTCTTTTCATTTATCTTTTGGTATAACAACTAAATGAATTGATAAAACTTGGATTGCATTTTCCCACAAAATTGAAATTTTGAAATAGTTCGTTATATTTTTAAATATGATAAGACATAAGGGAAATCATGGATAACTGTATAGACAAAGAGTTCAACAGGATGCAATGTCTATGGTAGAGACAAGTCAAAAGGTTTATAAGTCCGCCAAAAGCTGCTTCAAAGAAGCTACTTGTTTAAGGCAGATGCGATTTCAAAACTCTCCTTACGATACCAAATGAGTGAAATCAATGGTTCAGAAAAAAAAAACGTCTGTCATTTCTGCGAGTTGGACGAAGAATCGCCAGGAAATATGCTCCCTGAATGTGACTCATACTCTCGATAGACGCAAACTAGCTCTCTTAGGTGATGTTACATTTAATTCATGTGGAATTCTTCGCATATTTATACGGTAACGCACAATAGATCATTAGAAGCTGTTTTTCATGGCAGAAATACACTCGGAGGTTTGCCATTACCTGCCGAGGGGCGACCGGTCCGATATTAGAAATTTTTTTATTATTATATTTTTTTTTTGATGTGGGTTGAACCCAGGCCCTGCCAAATTGTAGCGTGCACTGCTAACCATTACACCACAGCAGCCGTCCACTCATTTAAGTCACCCATTAAAATTTAAATTCATTTACAGTCGCTGATCTCTTTAAAAACAATACACTCTAGACTACTAATAAAAATATTTTCATTTCCTGATAATCTCGCTACCCTAAAAAAAACTTCTTGCAAAAGTCAAAAAACTTAGCCGCAAAAGTGAAAGATAAGAATTAGCGCGGCCAGCTGATGGGAAGAATGTGCCAAGTATAGCGCAAAATTGCCAACGAAAACTTTAGCAACTTTTCAGCTAATATTTGTGTTGTGTTGAAAATTTTCAGCTCTTAAATTCAGTTATTTTTTGGCAATTCTTTTTGCTTTGCTTTGCTTTGCTTGGCTATATGCTTTGCTTGAGACATTCCACGGTAGTCTGAGCAGCTAGCTAGCTGCTGGTCGATGGCAAGAAGGTGGCAATATAGGATAATTGAAAAATGAGGTCAGAGGGTAAAACGAAAATAGAGGGGGCTAGCATGAAAGCTCCACAGCAAGCTTGTGCAAAGAAAACAACAGAAAGTTATTGTGTTTTTTTTTTTTGGTCTTTGGTTAGCTAACCAGCTGAACTGTTGCACGCGCTGGTAGATACTTACACGCTTTTTTTTTGGTGTTTTTTCTTAATTTTAAGTTTTGGCGAGGCATGCGGCGCAGTGAGATGACAGTAATTGCCAATGTCAGCCAAGTCATATGAGAACTTATTATACTATGTACTTATTTTTTAAGATTATTTGCTAAAGAGGGAGATGGTCGCAGGACTCGCGCGCGCGTGCTCGTCGAATGTGTTTGTGGGCCATTAAACCGAATGCGTGTGGAGCTCAAAATATACTCGTATGCACAGTCGTATTTATTGACGTTCATCGACACTGGCATTTACTTTATCTTTCCAAGCTATTTAAGCGTACCAGATGTCAGAACAGCGAAGCGTAGAACTTCCAGTTGGGCCCTTGGCTGAAAAAGGTACACGGTGCCGAAAACATAAATAAGGACGCGATAGTAAAAAAAAAATTTGTTGGCTATTTTTTTATTTTTTTATTTAAGGTTTACTATTGTTTTTTTTTTATGAGAGTACAGCTCGATTACGTGGTTATGTAAGTCCGAATTTCAAACAAAAACGAAAATTAGGAAAATTCGAGTAATTAATAAAATATGTATACAATATAAAAAAATTTTAATTGGGGTTTTTAGAAAAAGTTTTAGTAAAAGGTTTAATAGTCTATTAAATTTTGGTATAATTTAGATTTAGATTTTTGCCATTTTTTTTGTTGGCGGCGTTAAAAGAGTTCCGAAAAATAATTTGCAGTTTATTGCATTAAAATCGAATGGGCTACAAAACTACGTACTAAAAATGGTTTCAAAAGAATGAAATTAATGTGCTCGAAATTTTGTCGAATTTTTCCACAATTTTTACAAAATTCAGACTTATATGGTTTGTGTTAGATAACTATAACTCGTTACCTTAAAAAAAAAAAAATTATAAAGATTAAATAAACAAATGAAAATATCGGAAAATGTTTAAAATGTCGCGTCCTTATTTATATTTTCGCCACTGTATGTACATCGATGCTGTTTGCTCTTCGATAGCGATGTAATGGCAATAAAGTAAATTTTTCCCTCAAATTGATTTTAGCAGCAATTGAAAATTAAAATTAATGTTTACTTAGTGCGTTTGCGCAAATGTCAGCGGCCAAACGAGCGTGGCAACAAACGCAAATAGCCCAACTTCGCAACTAACTTGAGACTCATTAGAGACTCGCTCTAGTGTTGGCAATCTTCTACTGCCAATCTGCCAAAGCCAACAGTAACGCTAACTTCAATGTAGCACTTCTCTCTATATTGAATGAGTAAAAAGTCGCGGACTGCTATTAGAAAACTTTAAAGTTGGCTGCAAAATTTAGTATTTTGATTATTAGTTTGGCTCGTTTGCGGGCTGGTAGCCATCCGCTCAACTGCCGGCCCCGAAATTGTCCAACTCAGTTAAACATGCGAGCAGTCAGAAGGCGCATAAACAGTGAAAGCGCACAATATTAAAGGTATAGTGCGAAATGAGAAAAGTTCTTGACTGCTCGACTGCACTTCAGTTGGCCTTTTATTTGCCTCCACTGCTGCCGCTGCCGCTGCTGCTGCTGCTTCGGCCGTTGATGTCGAGGCCAGTTTTGCAACCGCAAAGTTCGGCAACTAACAAACGTAGGTGAAGGTTAAACAATTTAAATCTTCCTTTTTATACTCATAGTGTACTACATTTAAACTGATGGTGGAAGCGGTAGTGTGGCAAGGTGCGAGTAGACATAGCCCTTGACTGCATTTGCTTTGTTGCAAGTGAAGCTGAAATTTGCAAATAGTTCATAGTTATTTTGTGCGATTATTTGAAAGTACTCCGAGGCTGTGTTTGAGCGATAGTGAGAGTGTGTGTGTTAGTTTTCTATCTCTATTAGCTTTTACATGGCAGCTTTTGAACTTTCGCATCCTATTCGGTCATACGAGCGTGTATCTATCACCGAAGGACGCACAGTTACTTAATACTTAGTTTCATTATTAATGTTATGTGCAAAGTTCTACTCTTAGTCAACTGCTACCCTTGCTCTCATATTAGATTTTAAGTAGTGAAATTAATGAAAATTTTCAGCCATATTTTGTAAAATGGTTGCCTTCACTTGACAATGAGTTTTGAGTGTGCTTAAGGATTTAGACAAAATGGGATGATTGTGAAATAGTTCAAAAGGATTATATGGAAACTTTTTATGGAAAGTCAAATTTTTATAAAGGGTTTAAAATATATAGCTATGATTTACTTTTTTTTAAATGCTTAACATTTAAGTTTATTTACCGTGAAGCGAAAATGAAAAAAATCAATGTCAGTGAAAATTTAATTTTTTCAATTTATAGTTTCGTTGTATCATTTTAGGCGATTTTCGATCATTAAAGACTATTCTATGTACATATTAACATCTAGCAAGCAATTATGTATTTGGTACATCTTTTCGAGTTTAAGACAATGATATTCTTTATTACAAGATTATTGTTTTGAGAAAAATGCTCAACTTTTCTTTCTCACAGCCACAAAACTTAAAAAAAAAGAGGTTTCATAGTGAAAAATTGTAAAGAAAAGTTTTCACAGTGAAACGTTTTGGACAAATTAATCGATTTTCATTTGAAAACAGGATGTTAATTTTATGTGAAGTGATGAAAAATGTTTTCACTTCCCGTTTTCACAGAACAGGAACTGGCTCCCATATTTGAAAATAACGTACCTGCCCACATGGCGTATACGCAATATGTGTTTGAATATCATATGCACAAACACACAAATTTTTTTATTTTGACGTACATATAACACAAAAATATGTATGTCTGCAACGCAATGAAATGTGTACTTTTCTTATCAAATGGTTGAGTTAACCCGCAAATACAGGCCATTTTATTTGACCATAACCATATACGCAATATTGTTGTGAAAGTATCCGGCAACCATGCAGGCACACTACACAAACATACATACATACATACATACATACATACATACATATCACAGTAATAAAGTTTTGGCTATAGATACCTTCTTATTGACCATGTAAAAAGTAAATGTCTTCTTAAATGCGCCTCATGTGATATCTATTACAGACGTTAAAGGACAGATATTGAGTTGCGCGAGTGCACATACATACATACATACATATGTGTGTATCCACATATGAACTCTCACTGACCAAACTTAAACGATATAACAAATAATGACCCGTTCATTGTGATTCTCGTTGAGTCATTTGACTTTGCTGATATAAAATTGGAATTTATGTCCAAACTGAAGGGGTTGCGCAGATATTGGTTGCGTGTGCAATTCTATTATCGCTATTGCCTGGAGTTTAAGAATACAATTATTTTGGTTGTTTGCCGCCAATCAGGTGATTATCACAAAATTGATTGCCGGTTTATTTGAACGAATGTGTGTATTGGTGTCTGTGGCCATTTTGTGGCGCTTAAATTACAACAGTAACAGAGTTTTAGCACCAATGTAATTGCTTTTGGCTTACATTAAATATATATTTTTATATATTTTTTTGGTTTTGTTATGTTATGGCCTTATAACAATTATATTAAACAATTTTTATTGAGCTTGGGGCCGTTTTTTTTTTTTTTAATGAAAAACTTATTGTGGAAAAGCAACAATAATTTGAAAAAATTGTAGAAGTGATAGCTATTTCGGAAAGCACCACATCAGACTTCTTTCAGTAGGATTCGAACCGACGATCCCACTGGCCCACTGCCAGTGCCTACGCACTGTGCTAAGTTCGCCTTGTAAATTGTTCTAAATTTTTTTTTTCCTACAAAGCGATTTAGTGCTACTAACATAAATTAGAAGTTTTTTTTATTATCTTCAATTGAGCCTATATACTTAAAGGAGATGGGAGTTTTTGTGCCTGTGGTGACAGTAAAACTGCCTCAAAATTGGTGCGAAAATAAAAGTATCGGCTTAGTTAAGTTAGTAAACATGACAAGCTTGTTTTACTCCGGGGGGCCAGGTGTCACACGAAAGTAACTTGTAATAAGGAATGTATTATTTCTCGGTCCGCAATTATTTATAGCTCTCTCACCGTCGGTCATCGAATGCGTAATGGGAAAGTGGAGGAACATTTCACTCAGAAAATAGTGGGTGGTGGTGGTGGGCAAAACTAATGCTGTTATCAATATCGGAAGGTCCTTTAGGGTATTTGCTTACATTGACCAGATGACACTGCAGAAAATTTGTCAGATTACTGACTGGACACTTCGCGTAACACAATCGCTTTACTATTATATACATAATTTTTCCATTTCAATTATGTTGTTGTTACGTCCTTTTGCAATTCAGGTGACGATATGTATTCCTTTTACTTTAAGAAATTAAAAGCAGGTACGCCACTTAATTGCAAAGTAAATTTTCCTGACATGATCGTTAACAAAAAATGCAAAGTCAGCTAAGGCTTTTTCAACTTGGATAAGGAAGCCCTTGAGGAGAAGACGTAGTATCTCATGTCAGTAAACAATCAGTCAGCGCATTCGTGCGATTGACAGTGGGCTGAAATGAAGCTCTGTGGTAAAAATAAAATATCTCCTCTTGTAATAAATTGTGCTGTGTGAGTTAAATTTTTTTAAATTAAGGTTGAGGTTAAGGTAAAAGCTAAGGTTAAGGATAAAGGTAAGGTTAAGGTTAAAGGTAAAGTTAGGGTTAGAGCTAACGTTAAAGTTAAGATTAAGGTTGAGTTTAAATTTGAGGTTAAGGTTAAAGGTAATGTTAGGGTTAAGATTAAAAGTTTAAAATTAATATTTAGCAATTTTTTTATAGAATTTCACTGAGTCTTTTTCGAAAAATGAGATAATACTTGTTGACTTGCAAACGCCCTTGATTATTTCTTTTGACCTTATTACATAATTTTCCTTTAAAAAAAAAATCACCCATACAGTTAATTCCAAGAGTAGATATTTTATTTTGACTACAGGGTTTCAGTCCACTGTGAATCACTTAGGCGATTGCAGCAAACAAGAAGGAAACAAAATTTTCGTGAAACAAGTAAGAGCAGCGCTGTCTTCGGCTATGCCGACAACTTCATACCTTTTATGAGCATCTGAAAATTTTACTTTAACTGATTACTGCATTTGAATAAATTTATATATTCACAGCAGGCATAGATAGAGGAGATACATATATAAAAAATCATATCTAAACAATCAGAGGTATGGAAGATATACCTTATATAGCACCAATCTAAGTGATTTTCACTGCTATGTGATCAGTATGTAAACCGGTAACACAATTTAATGGGTTTAGCTTCCTACATAAAGGAGATACATATATCGCAAAAACTGGTATCTGAAAAATCAGTGGTACAAGAGATTATGATTATACAGCATAGATTTTGACGATTTTCTCAGTAGACTTTGTATTATTATTTAAAAAATAGCTTACGAAATTTATCGGTTTTAGCTGTCCAAATAAAGGAGTTTTACAGTATAACCCCATATCTGAACAATCAGTTGTATGGGGGCAATAAACAGGTTATAGTGACCCGATCTTTGTTAATTTTATTGTAAACTTTCTGTTGATAATGAGTGAAAATAGGGCGAAATTTCATGTTTCGAGCTGCATAGATGGAGTAGTTATAAAAAAAAATCGCATATCTGAACAATCAGTTGTATGGGAGAAATATGTAAAAGTGACCCGATCTTTGTTATTTTCACTGTATATTCTGTTGTTAATGGGTGGAATATTTCATGTTCCTAGGTGCATAAATGGAGGAGTTATAACAAAAAATCGCATATCTGAACAATCAGTTGTATGGGAGATATATGTTATAGTGACCCGATCTTTGTTATTTTCACTGTATATTCTGTTGTTAATGGGTGGAATATTTCATGTTCCTAGGTGCATAAATGGAGGAGTTATAACAAAAAATCGCATATCTGAACAATCAGTTGTATGGGAGATATATGTTATAGTGACCCGATCTTTGTTATTTTCACTGTATATTCTGTTGTTAATGGGTGGAATATTTCATGTTCCTAGGTGCATAAATGGAGGAGTTATAACAAAAAATCGCATATCTGAACAATCAGTTGTATGGGAGATATATGTTATAGTGACCCGATCTTTGTTATTTTCACTGTAAGTATTCTGTTAGTAATGAGTGAAAACGGTGCGAATATTGATGTTTCTAGCTGTATAAATGAAGAAGTTAAGGCAAAAAATCTCATATCTGAACAATCAGTTGTATGGTGAATATAGGTTGTAGCGACCCGATCTTCGCCATTTTCACTGAAAATATTCTTTTGATAATAAGTGACAACAGTGCAAAATTTTATGTGTCTAGCTACATAAATGGAGGAGTTATAACGAAAAATCTTATATCTGAACAATCAGTTGTATGAGAGCTATAGGTTATAGTGACCCGATCTTTATAATTTTTACTCTAAATTTTCTGTTGATAATGGGTAGAAGTAATACAAAATTTCATGTTCCTAGCTNTATAGCAAAAATCTTATATCTGAACAATCAGTTGTATGAGAGCTATAGGTTATAGTGACCCGATCTTTGTAATTTTTACTCTAAGTTTTCTGTTGATAATGGGTAGAAGTAATACAAAATTTCATGTTCCTAGCTGCATAAATGGAGAAGTTATAACAAAGAATCTCGAATCAGAACAATCGGTTGTATGGGAGCTATATGTTATAGTGGTCCGATTCTTACGGTTCCGACAAATGATTAATACATTATAAAAATACACCCACCTACCAAATTTGATCCGGATATCTCGAAAACTGAGAGACTAGATTGCATACAAACAGACGGACAGACAGACAGACAGGCGGACATGGCTAAATCGACCCAGCTCGCCGTTCTGATCATTTTAGTATACATTTTAATGGGTCTATCTCTTCATATTCTAGTACTTACAAACATCGGACCAAAGTTATAATACCATTTCATGCTCATGAAATGTATAAAAAAAGGAAAATAAAACCTATAATTTCGATCAGAAGAAGCTTAGAAGAAGAAGCCAACTTAAACGTTTTCGCTTGCGAAACTGAAGTATTTACAATTTAAACGTGAGATCTGTGCGCTGGAACTTTTGGAAAAAAATATGTATTGCCGTTTACCTCATCCTGGAGTATTTGTTGCCTCAATGGTAAATATATTTCTAAGGACATACATTTATCTGCGATTTAGCTCAGATCTAAATTCCGAAATACATACGCTCCTGCCTTACAACGAAGGAAAGTTGCACTTATCTCTCACACAATGCCAGAAGATAACACTTGTCTTTATTCACACCTCAACAAAGCTTGGGCAGCTGGCTAAAGAAGTCGCAACGAAAGTATAAACAGATGTCACGTATCATTCAAAAAAAGGTAAAATAGAAATTAGAACAACTAAACAAACAACTTTATTGCAGTAGTTATTTAATATGTGTTTAAAAACGTAAAAAATAGAAGCTGTTAAATCGTCTCTGCGCTACCAGCCCAACGTGTTACCCCTGCTTCTGCTACCATTTAAGTACTTACTATACAGTTAACTACGTCTTCCAGCATGAATCCGCCACCTAACCTGCGCATCCGGCTAAGAGTATGGCACATTTCACGAGCGGAAGCGCCGGTCGTTAGAGCATTGATAGTTGCAGAGTCTATGGGGTTCAGTGTGTTTTCTCGTTGACTTGCTTTTCTCATTTGCGCTACTATGACTGCTGCTGCTGCTGCTGCTGCCGTGCTACGTGCTCCATTCCAAATGACTGCTCAACACGCTCGGTAATTATTAATGCCATTCTTCCTAGATGTGTATATATGTATGTATGTACTTCTTTGTGCCACTCGACATTTCGTGCGACATGCAAAGTCGTTGCAGTTATTTTTTGTTTTTTGTTTTTTTACTATTTCTTTAATTTTTGGTTTTCATTTATTTTCTTTCTTTATACTTTCGATACGCCTTTATTCCCGAAGCACTTGAATGCCAACACCCGCTATGACCACAGTCACTCTGCAGTCAGCAATTTTATTCTGCTGCTCTTCGTTGTTTCCGATACTTCCGCAGCTGTGATCAGCGCTAATGAACTTTTGTCTGTTTGCTGGGTGGGTGCGAGCAACGAGTGTTGTTGAGCAAGCAAGCAGTGGCTGAATGTGAATGTGAAAGTATGCGAAAAGATGTGAAGGGGCACTACTACGTAGTTGGTATGTGTTTACAGGCAAACTGCAGCATTCCATAGCTTCCAATTCACAGCTGCTATTTCATAGTGTCATTCTTCGAGTTGCAGTGCTCGCCCCGATTACAATTCCCTTTGGCGAGCAAATTTACTCCATCGTTCAGCACTTCAGCTACAGCTTCTGGCCCTCGCCCCGATTTGTGCCATTGTCAGCAATTATTTAGTTAAACGGGTGATTGTACCGCCGTGTCCAGTGGAAATCCTTGAGGTATGCACATACATACATACATGCGATTCTAAACTCCGTTGTGTGCTCTCACCACTACTCGCACATATTCTATCAACTTTTGTTTTACCAATGAACTTTTCGTTGGCCATCATTCTACTGGCAACTTTTCTCATTTTATCCGACTGTAGTTAGTTGATTGCTTGTGCTCGTGGCAATGAGTTGTCTGCCTTTTGGAATTCTTCTTCGTTTCCCTGACGTCGACGACTTTAATTATTCGCCTTTCTTTGCATTCGCTCCTTATGTATTTGTCTTGCCTTTGTTTGTAATTGAGTACGTTACTTAGCGAGTGGGCGTCATCTGCTTACAGCCACTTTGCCCGCTCTGTGACATTGTCAAGGATTTGTGCGATTGAGTAGTGCACTTGATTACTAAAAAATTACCACATCTAACGGCTGTTCCGCCATTGTTTCGCACGCGAGTGCCAGAGATTTCTTAATTGGGAAATGGTGAAATTAGTATTTTATTGCAGTCTCTTGACTATAATACGTACATATAAATGTGCTTGAGCTTTGCTAAGTGTAAGTGTAATTCCTCACTTTGATTTCAATGCAATCAACACCCACAGTAAAGCGATTGCTAATGGATGCTTGATTACAATGCTGAATGTCTTCTAAAGCTTATAACTATTTAAATTTCATGAACCTTGTTGAAAAGAGATTTAACATTTGGGATAAACACAGTACAAATGAGTGGTAACCGCTGGGCTGTTTTTTTTTGTTTTAATCTAGAATGCCACTTTTCGGACTCTCTTCTCAGCTGCAACGCGCTCCCATACATTGCCCCAATTCCATGGTGGAAAAACATATGCCGACTAGTGCTTAACCAGGAAGATGCCTGGTGGTTTTTTGTTTCAAAAAGATTTGCGTGGGATCGGGAATATCGCAGAGAATTTTTCCTTTTCATGTAAAATATTTAATGTGAGTTCTCCACTTGAGAAAAGTTTGGATATCAATTTGTATTCAAACTTTATTCAACTTTTAGTCAAACCTTCGAAAATGTTGGAGAAAAATGTTGTTTATTCATTTGAGAATCAAGAATTTCTCAAAGAATGGAAAAACAGTTGCAAAGCTTTGTGCATATAAGGTAAAGTTTGCTTTCGCCCGAACTTATACTTCGTTACTTGTTAAATTGTAGTTTTATTAAAAAAGTTAGAATCAGTCCTTTTAAATATTCGTATGATATGTACATATGTAGTACAAAATTCCACAAAGTTATAAAATCCATTTATGCTTAGGCGATTTTTGAAAAATGTTGCCAAATTAAATTAATTTCAATTTAAATCCTGAAAAGCCCAAAATTCTTAAAAAAGCAATCTTTGCAACAACAAAATTGGTAACAGCCTTTTACTTTTTATCCTATTTGATTTCTCCGCTCCAGGCGAAAAATAATTCACTGCTGATACTAACGAGATAATCTACGGAAATAGCCGTTTTTTTCAGAAATCGTCAAAAATCGCAAAACAAAATATGGTGACATAAGCTCACCAAATATTTTACCCTTATTTTTTATGGTGTTTTCGTTTGTACCGAAAAAAAGGGCGCCTTCTCCTTGCCCTCTACGCTCAAATGCTAAGAATAGGCCAATGAGAAGGCAACAGTTTTTGTAGAAACGAAAATGCCATTAGTAACTGTATCTTAGCCAAACTCAGCCAGGCTTGTGAAAAGTAAAAATTTAAGAAAAATCTAAGAACACTGTGCGACAGTTCAAATCGGTATTGAGTAAAACTAAATGCAAGTGATAGTTTAAGATGCCAATAATACTGCGTTAATGGCTTTTTCGAGTTTAGCTCAAATAAGAAAGATATCCTGGATTGAATCCTTGCACACAATTTATTGTTAAATTAGGTTAAATTCTTGAAAAGTATTCTTAGAAAATATGATATAAAGGTTTTTGATACATTTGCGCTAGACGGCGTTGTAGGCCAATTTTTTATTTTAGTTATTTTTAAATAAATACTAAGATTAGAGGTTTCTACTAATAAAAATTCAGTCGCGATGAGAAATTTACATTATTTGTATTAAAAATATCAATTCTAAATACCGCAATCAATATTTTAAACAGAGATTAATTTATTTATTGTATTTTGTTTTATTTTTTTGTCTGCTATTTTTTCAAACTTTCCTGCTTCTTTGCTTTTTATTTCGATTATCAAAATCAAAGTTATAGTTATTTTATTACTCTCGCTTGAGAGTGTAATTTTGCTATTTACCAGTTCTAAAGATTTTAGTCTGAAAATCACTGGAAAAAATATTTTGAAGAATTATTCAATTTTGTAGGTTTTCGACATCAGCAGTTTTAATTAAGAAATGGTTAATTGTAAAAGAAAATCTAAACCTTAAATATTATTGGAAATTCGTTGGTGGATAATCGCTACAGCTGATGACGTAAATGCAAGCATGAGCTTTGTAAATTTTTCCCATGACAATGATTTTGAAAATCAAAATAAAATACAAAAAAGGAGAAAATGATAAAACAAAATACAGTAGATAAATTAATTACTATTTAAAATAGAAATTACGGTATTTGAAATCACTTCGCAACTGAATTTTTTAATAAACAGTATTTCTACAGATACAAAATTTTAATGTACGCAGATGATGCGAAACTTTATAAATCGTACGCATTAAACAAAGAAAAGCCTTTGATACAAGCAGACTTAAACAGCATGGCTAACTGGTGTAAAGTAAATCTTATTCCTCTAAATCTTAAGAAATGTAAAGTAATGTGCTTCTCGCGAAGAGCTGTTCAGCCACTTTCTTATAAAATAGATAACCATAACTTGGAACATGTAAACAATTTTGTAGACCTTGGCATCAAAAATGGATCCGAAGCTTAATTTTAATCTTCACATTAATGTGATAGTCAACAAGGCTAAAGATGTACCATGTGCATTTGTGAAACAATGGTCAAAGGAATTTTGTGACCCTTAAAACACTAAAACCCTGTTTACAACATTAGTTAGACTGATTCTGGAATACGGTTCGGTGGTTTGGAATCCAAGGTATCAAATTTACTCAGACAAGATAGAATCAATTCAAAAACAATTTCTACTTTTTGCTTTAAGAAATTTCCGATGGGATTCTGAATATAATCTTACACCTTATAAGAGTCATTTGAAACTTATTAACCTCCCTACACTTGTCTGTCGCAGGAAAATGCTTGGTACATTTTTTTCTGGCTGATGTAAGCTTTAATATTCCCTCTCGCGTATCAACACAATTTGGTTCCCTATTTTTGAAAGCTTGCAAAATCAATTTTGAATTGCAAGACCTACTCCGTTGCTTATGCCAAGATTTTAACTCTCATTCCAGCACGTCTGATATAACAGATCCGCTTTTCAGCATTAAGAAAGCGATACTCTCCTCTCTCAATAAATGAATTATGAACAGTTTTAGATCGCGACACTTAACAAACTCCTGCCTTTCGTGACTCACCGCAAAAATTGAAAATATTGATTCCGTACGTCAAGTGGACTGCGCCCCTAGCAAGTGCGTTTTCGGCCAGAAAATGGACAATTTAGACCATAGCCCAATGTAGAGAAAAATACCTTTGTAAATATTAAGAAACAGAAGAAAGCGCGTCGTACTCAGAATAACGATTACTCACATACACTTGTTAATCAAGATAAAATAAGTGAAATAATTTAAGAAAATTTTAAAGCAATTTAAAGTAATTTAACTTTTCAAAAGCCTCCTACCTGCTACGGTATTACCTTAATGACCTCAAGTTAAGTCCATAAATATTATTAGCTCATTAAAAGCCGTGCGAAATAAAGGTGAATAAGTACATAACTCAAATGACTTTATCGCACTTAATTCGCGTATTATTGTGCCGGAAGATTTTTTCTATTGTTCCTTTGGTACTTAATTCAACATATTTTGCAATTAAGTTTATTGCAGCTTTTATTTGACTTTAATTTATCTTGAAAATTAACTACTTCCTTTGACGCAATTTGCGCTTGCCCGGCAATAAGCGTGAGTCCACCAACAAGAGCAGCAAACACTGACAAATAAATAAACAAAGACCTTGGACAAAGCAAAACTTAAATGACCTTTATAAGCGCAAAAAGACAAAGCACGAAACAATGAAACAAACGAGTGTGAATCTCTTTTCGAATCTTTAACAGTTTTATGAGTGCGACTGTGGAGAAATACAGTAGGTGGTCATCTCTGAAGGTGTGCGTAAATTTTGGTTGTATGTAATTACATCATTGCACAGAGGGCCAGAAGGCAATCAAGAACGGCCAAAAGTCAACTTTAGAATTAAAATTTTTATCCCAATATATGCAAAATTTAAGGTAACTGAGAGTAAAATATTATAGCAATTTTCTCAATATCTTGATCACAATTTCATTTTGTTATAAAGAGTTGTATTTGAAATTTACATGTCTGGTGTATAGTAAGAATTAATTTTTTTTTTCCAGGGAATATTTTCCCTTTGTCTTTTGTTTCTTATTAATAACATGCAGTAAAATATAAAAATATAAATACATAATCCCAAATAGCTTTTTGAAATTTTTTTTGGGGTTCCATCCATTATATGTGTTAATTAATTAATTTTTTATTTAATTTTAAAGTTAAACGTTAACATTATTTATTGAGAGAAGAATTTAATAACCTTATTTTAATGAAGTTGAAAAAAATACTTAAAAAATAAATAAAGAAAAACCAAAACAAATAATATAAAAGCGAAGTCTAAATTCGTAATCGGTAAAAAAATAAAAAATCTAAACAACAAAAAAATTTTAAATACAAAAACTAAAAAAAATAAAAAAGGGAAGCCTGCATTCTTAATTGGTAAAAAAAAACAAAAAAACCAAAAAAAAAAAATTATGAAGGAAAAAGCGACGTATAAATTCGTAATTTGTAATAATAATAGAATATAAAAATAATAATAGATTGGCGCTTACACATATGTTAGTGTTTGGCCGAGCTTCTTCTCTGATATGCGGCGTGCGCCTTGATGTTGTCACACAAAGAGGAGGTACGTACAGTGGCCCATAGTGCATTGCCGTGGTTATCATTGCCGCTGTTGTTTGAAAGGCGAACGCTGATTTTGCGACGTTATGATTGCAATTTTTCGTTTCTTTTTCCTTTGTTGTAAAACCCAAGTGATAGTATTTTCTTTTGTAATTTGTTTATGTGTATTATCCTTGTTTGTTGGCGCTGGCTTTTATTTTCCGGCTATCGCCTGCCGCTGCTGCTTTTGTTGTCATTATGAACATTGTCAGCGAATACTTATTTTTTTTTATCATAATTATTGTGCTTAAATTTTTTTTTTATTAGTATTATTCCATGACAAGTGTACACTCGACAGCGCTTGGAGGGTTCGCTTTGTCCCACGTAACGTAATAAACACGAAAATTGTCAGTGGCTCATGCACTTGATGCTTGTATTGGTTGTACGGACAGTTGCCACGTCCAGTTTGCGAAAGCAAAAGAAAAGTAACATTTGCGCGGACATCAGAAACGGCATCTCAATTAAGAACAACGTTACTTTTCTGATATTCGTGGAAGGAAAGCGGCGACAAAAGTTGTTAAAGTATGGTGAGAGGACAGCATCGGCACTGCTGGTGGTAGCAAGTGAAATGGTGATGTCCACTGAGCAGCTGAGTAAACGAGTCGGCATGGTTACGCAGGAATATTGGCAAAACAATGGCCGAGTGTTACAACAATATGGTTTATTGGTAGAGTTTCTCCAGGATCTCAACGCTCGACGTGAAGCTACAAATGCTTCAAAGTTGAATTTATCTCGAAATCTTAAATAACAATGAAAAAAATAAATAATTCTTCTGTGTGTTCCCAGGTGTACGTGGCGTATGAGTAACATTCTTTCCTGCGCATTTTTCATATAAAAAGTCTTTGCGTATTTTCATTTGACCAGTCATTATTTCTTTATTTATGAATCGATTCTCTTCATTAGTAACTTGATTTCATTGTAACGGAACAGGCAAATGCAAAAGTTTGGCACAGAGCCTGTTATTTTTAAAATATTTTCATCTGTTAAAGTTTGATTTTTTTCAGTTTTTTTATGTATATGTACCAGCCTAACCCGATCTTAGGATAAACTAGTTTTTCCTAAGCTAAACTAGATCAGACGCCATAGTATTTTTGAGCAGAACTCCTTTCCGCGGAAACGGCCTTCGCCCGTGCTTCAAAAAATTACCGTCATCAATCCAACTTCAGCCACGCAGTGCAAAATATAGTTGCTTCCAACTTTATTCCGCGTTGGATGGATATAGCGGATGAACTTAGAACAAGTTTAGCCCAGGAAAAACTAGTTTTTCCTAATATCGGGTTTAGCCGGTAACATATATGTATATGGTTTATGGAGAATTTTATTAGCTTTCATTTGGCGTATCTCGTTCTAAGACTATTTAAATTGGTTCGTAAGGTATACGTGATTAAGTGGAACCACTTCTTGTTTTAAGCTGAATGACGGTAAATTGAAAAATATCTCGAAAACCTATCCATAGAAAAAAAAAATTAACTCGATTTTCGGAATCGGAGTTGCTAGAAATATCTGGTACTGATTGCATGATGAGAGGTGTAGGGCCTTTCATCCTTTTGGAATGCTCCCGATGCCTAATGAGGATATATACGTTTCATAGAGCCGAAGCGGTTTCAGGTGTACGTGTGCCATCATTTAGGATCTGAATTACAACAGCCACTACAACCTAAGAAGAAGGAGACAAGGGGGATATATATTTATGTAGATTAGGTAATTGAATTGTTTGCCTAATAGATGCAGTGCTTTTCATACAGAGATATTTGAAGATTTGTAAACCAAATTACAATGGGACCACCTGTGAGGTAACACCTATCCTTTAAAAAAAAGTATTATAGAATTCGGTTAACTTGGTCCAAAGTTTTGCGGTAACATACATAAAAAAAAATAAAAATATTCCGACGAACTGATAACCTTCTCCGTCTTCTAAAGTCGGTTGTTATAACCTTAATCCCACAACCTGATAACCAAAAGCCCAAAATCAGTCTTTCGTTGTTGAGATCGTGAGAAACAATACCTACTAGTCACAGACATGTACGACTTTTCTCCTGTGCTACGTTTGTAACGGAGCATATACATACATACATATGTACATACACAGTACGACGAAATGAGAGAAGAGCTGTGCATGTCCGTGACTTGTTCTCTTTTTTGAATCTCAACAACGAAAAAGTGATTTTGGATTTGTACGGTTGTCGTACTCTAAATATGTACTAGTGTTTTTACTCCTGTGAATACAGTTTATAAAGTCTCGACTATGCTTTACACAAGGCATAGATAAATACATATATGTATAGTTTTTTTGTTGGAAAAAATGTAACGAGAGTGGCCACAATTTAAGAAATCCTATCCGCAGAGCAGAAAATGCTCAATTTAGGAAGTAAATTTATTTCGGTGTCATTAATGCGACAAAAATGCAAATTAAGTATTTCTTAAGCGCCTATTACTTTGACAGCCTCTGCGCATAACATCTTCTTATTCTTGTTTATTTTTTTTTATTGCTGTATCGCATACTTAAATCCGATGCTCTTTAGCCGAATGACCGTTAGCATGCTAGCGCTGGCGCCTGCCGACAATATATGTAAATATTATTTCAAAACAGCTTTCAACAGTGGGCTCATATCAGCACACAAGCATATGTACATACATATGTATATATATGCGACCATATCTAGGTTGCACTGCAGTCTCACAAACATCTCAGGCCCGTCTATTTAATTTCACTCACTTTAGCTGTCTTTGTAACTTTTACCAGCCATGCGATCTACCCCACATGCCATGCGAGCTTACAATTTAACTCCTCCATCTCCACCTCCACCTCCAGCTCCTCCTCGTCCATCTCCTTACTTTTCTCACCGCTCAATTTCACGCTTATCATGCCGCTTTGTGTCTTTCTACTTTAATGCTATCCGCTTATTGTTACTTTATTGCTTTCTTTCATTCGCATTGCTGCGCGTAGCTGTATTTCATTCCTCTTATCATTCCTGTTTGCATTCATCTTGCGGTTTGTCTGTCGCGCTTTACTTTCTTAATTTACGACAATGACAGCCATTGTTGTTGTTAGCGGTGCTGGTGCTGTCGCTGCTGCTGCTGAGCTATTATATAAATGCCATTGTTGTATTTATTGCATATTATTGTTGTTTTATTATTGTCCTCATTGTTATTGTTGCTTTGAGCGCGGTTACGTTTTTACTTTTGCCAACACCACCACTCTGCATTGTTCCGTTTGTCAACGTTGTGTCAACGTTGCTTTCCTTGTTGTGTGTTTGCTTTTGTTTTTGTTTTTCGTTGACAACGTCGTCATTGTCGTCCAGCGCGTCGCAATTGTCGCCATTGTCTGTCGTTTTATCGCACTTTGTGTCCGCTGCTTCAGCTATGAATGTGTACAGCCCTCTCTGCCCTTCGGCTGGTTGTTGGCATTGTCGTTTTGTTTTTGTTATTGCCTCTTGTTTGCTATGCCCAGCAAACAGTGACCGCATTTAATTTTGTTGTTGGTTTAGTTTTTGACCCATTGTTGGTTTTGTTGATTGCATTACTCGCCACTCGTTGCTCGCCGCTCGCCGCTCGCCACTCGTGTGCGCCATCAAAGTGTCACGGCCGCATTGTAACGCGAAGCAGAAGCACATTTACTCAAACGCATTTAGTAACCGTGTAAAAAGGGCGTTTAGTCCTGAATAATCCTGGGGCCAATCACAAAGGGGCCAAATGTAGTAAAACTGCGTTTTTAGTTTTTCTCTTCGATGCCAGAATTTTTTAAAGGACTTTGAGGTTTCAAGCATATGGTTAGTTAAAAAAAAAAAAATAAGACAAAATTCTGTGCAATGTACAATAACAATAAGTGTACCAAAGGAAAGAGAAAATTCAGCAGAAAAAAAAATTTTCTTTTTGGGTTACATGGACGAATGGATAGGTGTGGAGAAATGTCTTAGCGTTTTTTTAACCTAATAAATTTAAAAGAACGATAGTCGCGGACATCAATTTTTTTCAAAAATAAGTACGTAGCGCAAATTTTCCAGGACGTTCACGGATAACTTTTTGAAACGACATTTACAATACTTGGTCGTTCTTGTGCACCAAACAAAAGAAAAAAATAATACTTTACAATTCTATAGAATTTTATTTCGTGGTTGATACCCATATTGTAGAATGCAATATATTTTTTTAAAAATTTATTGAATTATTCGTATCTTTGAAATTTCAAAGTTCTTTAAACAAAATCCTATCCTCAGAGAGAATACTTAAAAATGTAATACTCTCATATGTGGCTCCTTTATTTTTGTCCGAACTAGGCACAAAAAGAAGCTGTGCAGTAAATAGCACTCAGTCTACATGCCGTCCATTGTACTTTTTTCATGTAACTCTGGCCAATGGTCAGCCGTCTCATTACCAGGTACTCCCGAGTGACCTGGCACCCACAGTAAAGCAAGCTCGTTATGTTTACCAACACATGTAACTTACTCGAGACTTGTATTGCCGAACTAGTTTGGAAGTACTTAGTCAGAAGGCTGGGCAATGCTTTGCTTGGCTTCACTGCAGACTCGTTTGAAATATGTTGAGATTAATTAATGCCCAATTGTAATATAGGCGATTAGTCCGGGTCTAGTTTCTTAAGAGTTTAGTCGCACAATTTTGTTGCAGGCTACATTTGAACACATACATCTATATAGAAGTATGTATGAACAAACATAATTACATACATGGCCTTAACGTTATTGTGTTATAATGAGTTGAAACAGCAGGAGTGCAGTTTGTCGTCAGGAGTATAGCTTTGTTGCTTTGTTTGAATTTAACTTTTCTGCAATTCTCATCGCTTATTTGTTCCTTTATTAGTTTGTTTGTGCACGTTGGTTTGTGAGCCTGAACTGTGTGTGTGTTGAAAACATAACTAGTCCTGGCATTATTATCGTACTTCCGTTTTGCATTAAAATGTTCGCTGCGATTATTTCGCTTGTGTGATGAGCTTCCTTCTTGTGACACCGGAAGAGAACACGATTTATGAAATTTTGATGAAGAATATACATATGTATGTATGTGCAAATGTTTATGCTATATGTATGTTTGTTAGTTGATTCTTTAATTTGGTAGACAGGGTACTCTTTAGGAAATTGAAAGAACAAAATACTTATAGCACTTGTAACTGAAAAGTTCAGTAAACATTTATACAAAATTAAGAAAAAACTTAAATTTTAGTAAGAAATTGTAAAGGTGCCAATTTTGGTTAAATGAAAACTTTAAATATGGATGTACAAAGAGGAAGGTTTTAAAAAGCTTTATTTCAAACATATTTTAAAGGGGGTTGCCACTTGTTTATAAATTCCAGTATATTAATACGGGTGTCAAGCGAGAGAGGTGAAAGCAAGTTTTTATTCGAAAATATTTTTTATGGGAGTTGCCACCTGCTCAAAAACTTAAAACAAGTTTAAATGCTTAGTATATTGGGCCCAAATATTTTATTATGGATATCGTACGGGAGAGGTTCTAAGAAAGCTGTACCTACATATTTCGAATATTTTTGACGAGCATTGCTAAGTTAAATAAAATCATACTAATATTATTAGAAGGTAATTAAAGTTTTTGAATGATTGTGTGAGTAAGTTCGGCATAGAGATAGCCTACGATCTAGCTTTTGCTTCTTTATAAGAGGGTTGCCATCCGCTTAAAAAAGTGAAATCATATTTTAAATTATAACATCAGCGAAATTTCGAAATATGGATGCCAACGAACGAGATTTAAAAAATTTTAAAATTCTATGAAAATAGAACTTCCACCAATTTAAAAGCTTAAATAAAATTTCTTTAATGAAGTAAATGAAGTATTACAATATGGGCGGCTAACGAGAGAGGTTTATTTGAAAATATTTTGAGGAGGTCTGTAACCTGATTAGAAGTCAAATCTGATTTTTTTTAAATTAAAAAAAAATGCTTAAAAAAGATGTTTAAGAACCCTTTGCTTCGAAAACAGTTTTAAATGGGGAGCCCGTTTACCACCTAATAAATATGGATGTCAAACGAAATAGGTTGGAAAAGGAGTTATTCAGACATAGTTTTTAAGGAATTGCGTGGCCCCCTAAACCCTCCCCCATTCGAACGGGGGCAGCCTCCACTTTACGAAAAGTCGCACCCAAGTTGGTTATCAGGCGAAAGAAGTGGCGATGAACACCTTTCGCAGAGAACACCTTTCTGCGCAGGTGGCCTTCGGCTCACAGTGCTGGCGGCGTCATCGGGTTCTTCAACAAAGAAGCCGCTGTAACCGTCAATTATCAGCGCCTTTTCGCCATTACAGAAAAAATTTGTCTATGGTCCAAAATTGAAGAATTGGCGCTGCCTCTATTACAGGCTTTTATTATGTTTCATCTGTATGTAATCAAATCTGGCAATCAATTTTTTTTTACTACTTTCCCAGGATATGTATGTACTTATGTAATTCGAGATTCGGCATTTCTGGTATTCCGTGTGGTCGTGTCAATGAACGATATCATAGTGTAAGGCTGCGAGTCAGGTATGTCACAATCCATAGGCTTTTGTAAATTTGAAACATTATTTTTGGCGAAAGATTACTCTTCCACAAAAAAAAAACCAGGAGCGCTTTTTCTCAACAAATGTCTCTCAAAAAATGTGGTATCAGTTCACGATCCAGAAAATAAAGGTCGCGCCATTCGCGGACCGCTAACCCTCTCATCGTCGATTTGACAGCATCCACCCAATCGCTGACGTCATAAAATACTTTTGTTTACATTCACTGTTGCCAACTTAATGCTTTTCGCACCAAATTTAGTGGATATTCAAAACCCGAATATTTTTGAGTATGGTGCTTGGTGCGTTTTTGGTGCTTNCAGTTGCTATGTATTACTGCAAAAAAATAAAAATCGCAAAGCAACAGGTCGAGTGCAATTTGAGAATCACATAAAAAGCAAAATAAACAATCACCTTTATGTCAAAGCGTTCAACTATATTTCCTGCAAAAGTGGCAAACGATCACACATTACTGCATACATATGTACGTGTATATTCACATGTACATATATGTACATCTGATGCTAATAATGTGCAAAAAAGCATGAGCACTTCCGTTGCCTTACCACAGCAAAGGAATCGACCAAAAGAGTGCAAATAAGCCCAACAATAGCAACTGAAGCGACAATGGCAATGACAATAAAGGAGGCCTCCATATGGTGGCGCCACAAAACGTAAACAACACATGAAAACTTTTACGCTTGCGTACGTGTACATACGTATGTACATACATACATATATACATATGTAGTTAGATGCGCCTATAAGACTCGGCAAAGGTGAAAGTTTCTTCATGTGGTACATGTGGCAAGCAACGGCAGACACACCGGTTGTAAAGTACACTTATAAACAAATGCACACATACACACACACACACACACATTCAGACACTTGTATCAACCCTGCAAAAAATGGGACTAATCCGGGATGACTCCGGGTGCAATCGCAAAGGAACATGCGACTAATACCATTTCTGATCTCTTTATATGGAATGAACTGTTCGCTTTTGTTCGAGCATGTCCTATGAAGAGACTAATTGTTCACCTTTATACCCGAACGGGTATAAAAAGCGACTAGTCACTTTTAAAAAATAAAAATAAAAATTTGCGCCAGCTGAGATTCGAACCGGGTTGCTCAGTTTTGTTAGGCGAATGCTCTCTCTGTGTGCACATGAAATTTCATTGACTAAGTGCGTACATATCATTAAATCGTTAATAGTAACCGTTAGAGATGAGTTGGGGACTAATTGATCTCCAATTATACCCATAAGGGATGAGTCGAGACCAATTGACCTCCATTAGTACCCGTATGAGACTAGTTGCGACTAATTAATGCCCAATTGTACCCGATTGAGAGTAATCTCGGAATACTCTCTTTAGAGATTAGTCGCACAATTTTTTGCAGGGAAGTGTTGGGCAAAATAGTGATATATGTATGTGCGTGTACATCTAAGGGGTAAAAAACGGACAGAGCGAAACAGGCGTTGACACTAGCAATTTATTTATTTATTTAAGTGTGTGTTTGCTTTTGTTTTTTAGCCGTTGCTAAGTGCCTTTGAGTTGTGGCAAAGGCAAAATGTAAACAACAACAGTATCTACATACATGGATAGCAGAGCAAAATAAGGACTAGAAATGAAAATAAATTTATAAATTCAATAAAAACTTTGAAAACAAGGGTTAGAAAAAATTTAAAAGAAAAAAAGACATCCAACAATTTAAATAAATAAAAACTGCCGGTGGCCATTCAGTGAAAAAAAAAACTATTAATTTGTGCTCGTAAAATGAATTTTTTACAAATATTCTCCAGTACTTTTGTAATTTGATATTAGTTACACTGTTTGCTACATTTTCGATTGTCGAGTGTTTAATTTTCACTCTAAAATTTGACTGGCCACTTGTTTAAGGCACTGCAAAAAAAAAAAACAAAAACTAAAAATAAATTTACATAGGTTGAGCACTTTTCAAACAAACTTAAATGTGTTTTAAAGTGAATTTTGAATTTGTTTATTGGCAATTTAAGGCGCACTTGTTATCGTTGTCAGGGCACATATATACAGGGTGTCAAGTAGGTGACAGGTATCCAGATCAACGAAAATAAGGTCAATTGACACTATTTCGCAATAAAGTTAATTAACATAATTACTTTTTCAAAAGCGAAATAAATACCATTGACATTATTGGTCTTTCAAACATTGAATTTGCGTAAAATAAAAATATTTTTAAACATTATTTACCTTTTGCCATCCATCTGGCGTGATGAAAATATACCTATATATAGATGAATATATCATATATTTTATATGTATCTTATATATATATCAACATATTTTTAAGCAATATTTCCATCTGGCGCCTTGGCGTGATGAACAGGAGTTCAGGACGACTTAAAGTTCGAAGGTTATTTAGAGGTTGAAAAGGCACTCCTGAGAAAAAGGATTCAATTAAAAGTAGCGTATTTTCGTCAACAGAATCCGAATCTGTAGTAAAGGCATGTTTATTTAATTTCAAGACGCAGAATCTCCGATTTAGTAGTTCAATTTTTTTTTGGTTTTTAACAGAAATTTTTCCCTCTAACCTAGAGGAGTGGACGGGTGGTCTAGGACACCCTATACACGATAGATACATATATTTATTTATTTGGTCTACAGATACCAGATCTGCACTTGAAGATGAACTTCGAAGCCATTACAGAGGTCAAATGCTTGCGTGAGGGCATGAGGAAGCTGGCTCGGTGAATGTGGCAATATAAAAACGGGTCTAAGATGGAGAAAGCCATAGAGGCCACAGTCGGCCGCGCGTAGATCAGTATCAACAAATTCTATAGGCTACCGCATCACTGCACCATTTTTCAGGCGGAAGTATTGACCATAAAGAGGGCGGCGGAGCTACTGAGCAGCAACCTATTGATAGTCAGACTGCGATAAAAGCACTTCTACCGCACAGTCCTTCTTCAAGAAGTGTGACAGAGTGCACAAGCGTTCATCTGTACTGGGTACCGGGCCACATTGGTGTCACGGAGGAGGCCGACTAGCTAGCCAAAGAAATTGTTCCGCTGGAAACTATGCCGATAAAGGAACTGCTGATTTCTCCCCAAGCGGTTAAACGGCAGTTCGACCTACCCATAATCTTGAAGGTGCAATGGACAAAAAACCATACTGCAAAGCGTCCAGGACTATGACCAGAGCCTCCGATGTAAGGCTGACGAAGTTTCTCGTATAACTGAAGAGAAAGAGCGCTCGGCTACCGGTTGGTGCTCTAATGGGACATTACTTACAGGCATTGCATGCCCTTAAATGGCTCTAATAGGAGAAAGTGGATTATACGCTCTGCGAACGTCCTTCCTTTAGAAGATTAGAGGGATTAGAATTTTGGGAGCAGAATTTCTGCCCAAAATATGAAAACTGCCGCCAAAATAGCGTACAATAAGTTGTTCCAGCGTTGCCAAGAGGACTGCGATGTTCTTCACCTTTGCTTCTGGTACGCAATGGTTAGCTGCCCAATGAACCTTTATGATCACTGCGAAGCCACACAGTTTATTGAAAAAACCATGCCGGACCTATCTACAGTGGTATAGTTCATATTCGCTGACCTCTCGTAAAATTTTTTGCTTAATATTTTCCTAATAATAAATTATTTCAAATTTTATATTAAGATTTTAAGCAGCTGGTATAAATTGCAAATCAACTTTTATCATCCAATGTATCTACGAAATATTTTATGCCACTGCAGCTATTTCAATTAAACAAATTCAGATAAAGCCTACAAAAGCCTTCTTTGAAAAAAAAAAATAGACAAAAAGATAAATAAACCACAGCAGTGCGAAAATCTCTTATTCATACTTGATTAGCCGTTATTATTGTGCACTTGCGCATACCACAAAAGCTTCTTGCGCATTCTAGCAACAAAGAGCAGCCGCATTGCAATAACATGGTTAAGTCTCTTTCATGCTAGGCCATAGACCTTCCAACAGCAGGAGGATAATAACGTGATAATAACACATTTAGCGCAGCTTGTTTTTTTTCATAATTCATGCAGTTAATCTTTACTTTTGCATCGCATAATGGCGGCAATAAAATGTGCAGCAGCAACAACAGCCGCAGAGGCAGCGTGCCAGTGTCAAGAACAAAAGCACAAAAAAAAAAAAAAATAAATGCACTCACAACTAGAATAGCAACGCCCAGTAAAAATGATGACAATACATAAGTTGAGCTATGATAGCGGCGTTGGACTACGTGAGCCTGTGGAGATAAAAACAAAAATTTACTGTATATTTTTTGGTATGTTACAATTCTATTTTCTTGAGGGCGAAATTATCGCATGTGCCATACAAACGTATTTTGAACATAGTACAAAAAATAAATATAAAAACATATAAAAAATGAAATAAATAAATAAATGAATAAAAAGGGGTCGATATTATTATTTTTTCGTTTTTGAGTTTATAAAGGAGTGTTGGATTGGTTTTCACAACTAATTCTGCGCCTGTTAAGAGCTCAGTCGGTGCATATAAAAAAAAAGCTTTTTTTAAAAACTTATTTCAAATAGCCTTGAATCTTTCCTAAATTTTGAGAAATCCAGATAGTCCCTACAGTAATAGACTTTCTATTTAATTCTGTAACACTTTCTTTGCTTCATACAAAGTCAGCTGCTCAATTAGTGACGGGCTACAATGATGGAAAAGTAGATACCATTTCAGCCGTTTCAGAAAGTCGGAAAAGTAAAATAGAAAGAAGGACCATCAAACTTGAAATAATATTTTTCTTGATCAAAAGTGTAAAATTTTGATGATAAGATGATAGAAATGTTCGCATTGCCTTTGAGTTGGATTTCGAGATGGAATAGTGAAACTCAAAATGGCCGATCAAATAACTCATGTCCTTTGATTTTTTATGAATAAAGAGTGCCATATTAAATCGGTCACATTCATTTTTCGTGAATGTTATATCAAAATTGGGTTCAACGGCCCCAGCAAAAATTTTCTCAAATTTGTTCCCCAAGAAAAATATTAGGGGAATTCATCTAAACGCGGAAATGCCTCGTAAACACCTAAACTTGTGAACTTACTAAAGTTTGTATGAAAACACAGTTTACGCCGGTTACTTTGATGATTACTTTTTTACCTTTACGATATTCACCATATGCTCATGAAAATCAAAACTCGTTTTTTTAATTCCTGCCTAGATAACATTTTCTAAAATCGGTTTCAAATATTTTAAACAAAGACTATTTTCTTGAACAATATTAATGAAAAATTTCCTATCGTTCACCGTGAACGAGCAATGATAGCGAAGTAGATGTAACGGTGTTTTAAAGATTTGGATGAGGAGAATTCATGAAAAATGGTGTCGTTGGGTAAATGATTTACTTTGACTTTCAAAATGACCTTCAAATATAGAAGGTGTTAATTTTTTTCTTTTTTTGGACCTGAAAATAGTTTCAATGAACTTTTCAAAAGTTTTAAGCACATATTTTTGGCGCTTTTGCATCAAGAAATTCATTCCCATGGTTATAATAATCGAAAAACGCATTCGAATTTTTTTAAGTATATTACAAGCTTGTACTTGTTGGTCAAAAAAAGAAAAATCAAATATTTATATATGTATAATATAAATGTACGAAAAAATACTTTGACACCAATTTGTTGTTTTTTGTTTTTTAAATTTTTTTAATGGAATAAACATTAGAAATAAATTTCGAGTGAATTTTTCAGTTCTTATGGTCATGAAAATGGTTTCCTTGTTGCGAGAAATTGTCTATTTAAAATTTTAAAAAGCTCATTTTATACTGGTTAGGTAAAAAATTGAAACAAAATTTAAAACACGATTTTTTAGTATTCTTCTTCGCATCAATCGTTGTCGTCGAGTTCGTGTTCATCTTCCTATTCGTCTTCCCATTGGTATCCATTTCATTGTTGTCTGTGTATTCGTCTTCGCAATTGTCTTCGTATTCGCCCTCTTCTTCATATTCCCTTCTTATGCTTGTTTGTTTTTGTATTCGTATTCGCATTCAAAATTATATTGGCTTACGCCTTCGAATTTGTATTCGTTTTCATCTTTTTACTTGCCTTCGTATTCAAAACCGAGAGTTGTCACTTAGTAAGCTGTAGAAGTTTCCTATACCGCCCACGATCAACTACCGACTAAAAGAGAATTTGTCCAGAAGCAGTCCGGAGCATGCCATAGGTAGCCCAATAACTTCCCTTTCGCTGGTGATAGCTTCTTCCAAGGTGCCCTACCTGGCCAATTCAATGGCACCGCAGTTTCCTGCAATTTCGCTGCCTCAGAACTCAAATCAGTCTGATGTGGAAGTAATCCGAGGCAATAGAGAGAGAGAAGTCACGCAGTCCCAGAATTTTTTTGATCTTACCATCAGCAATCCTAGGGCTCTGATCGCCGCTTGGCTGTCAGACGAGATATTTATCTCTCCAAACGGTATTTCCAAAGTTCGCCACCAATCGGTTGCTTTAATGGCAGCTGCCTCTGCCTGAAAGACGCTACAGAAATCCGGAAGCCTGAATTTTATATCCAAGAGTAGTTCCTCACAGAATACACCCGCTCCCCCTCATGCGACCCACTGAGGTCTTTCATGCCAGGATTAATAGCGAGCCGCAGCTTGCAGACCAGTTTGGCATCAAATTGAGGTATCCCAGCATAAGCTCGAACAGTGTGTTTAGAAAATTTACCTCTAACAATTAGTGCCACATCATTGGCATAGGTAATCGTCTGCCAACCTCTCTTTTCCAGCTCCTCCAAGATGTCTTTAATGACAATGATCCAGAGGAAAGGTGACAGAACCCCCTTCCTCCCGATGCCGAGAACATCGGATTCTGCGACGAAGCTGATCAAGTAGGCAGACCGTTATGGAAAAACACTTGCATTACATATATCCTCTTATTTACAAGAATATATGGATGCTGCAAAGTGCTTTGCATTATTCTATTGCAAACGCCAAGGTTGCCAACCTGTGTTGCTCTTTTGCAACTTTTGTGGACTGCAACTCTTTCAGCGCAATAACATTTACAATCGCCTGGCATGTTAGGTAGTGTAAGGCGTCCATTTCCGACAATTCTTCCATTTAAAAGGAACTGCAGTGCTTGTCTCCGTAAATTTCTGCTGTTGCTGCAATCATCTTTCCTTTCTTCGTTTGTCCTTTTTTACACACTTTAGTTAATTGCTTTTATTTACTTTCATTGAATAATAAAATAAAGAAATTCCCAGCTATTTAGCACCATTTAATGGGTTCACTCCGCTATCATCTTTTGCTCATTTGCCGGTTCTGTATGCGCTGCTTCTTTATGGGATTTTGTTGCAAGCTGACTGCGGGAAGTTTGTTGAGCTGCAGGGTACGTCGCATAAATTGTATAGAAACACTAAGGATGGTAGCTGTATGCAGCAGGGCTACTGCGATGGCATGGAAAAGTTGGAAATACATGTTTCCGTACATACGAGCACATAGTTGACCATGGAGAAAGGGTGTCAGTTGGCGCGTATTTTAGCACATACATATATGTATATATGTGTGTACAAACTTAGTGCTTGACATAGTAATAAGGTCACTCTATATTGTTACGTTTTGATGATATTTTGTTTCATCATCTTTCTTCTTGAGACTAGGAATGCCAGTTACTGTCAAATTCGATGGGTTTCTAATTTTTTTTAGGGCCCTCGGGAAATCTTCAAACATAGCACGTCGATCAATTTATAAGGCACAAAGTTACTCAAAAGAAAATTTCCAGCTTTGGAGCTGAAACGAGACTAAAATATTATATATCCTTTGTTTTAATATTTTATTAGCATTATAGGTCAAAAAGGGCAACGATTTCTCTATAACCAGGGATTTGAGAAGCTCTAGAAGTTCATGAATTTCATGAGAGGGGCTCTCAAATTAATTCCACCATGGTGAAAATTCAGAACAACATTTAATTTTAATGTATATCGATGATTAATTTTACTAACTTAAGGAATTTATATAACTCGATAAATTTCAATTACTCGATAAATTTTGACAATTCCATGCGTACTGATAGCTCAATGAATTTCAAAAACAAAAATTATCGATAACTTGATAAAATTCGATAACTTTAAAAATTACGATAACAGTCGATAAATTTAGATAGCTCTGCTATTCCAGAACTAGATAAATTTTAATATCTCACAGGTCCCCATGCATTTCCATATATATCGACAATTTTTAAAAACTCTTTACACGCTGGTAACTCGATAAAATACGATAGTGATAGCTCGATAAGTTGAAGTACTTCAAGAAATTTCGGTAACCCGATATTCTTTGAAAATTCCAAAAAAGTCGATTCCATTAACCTACAAATTTCGATAGCCAGCGACATATTTCGATAAAGTAATAAATATCGATAACTCAATAATTTGAAAGAACTCGATACATCACGGTAACTCAATAGATTTTCTTAACTCGATAAACTACGATAACTTTATAATTTTTGATCACTGATGTAAAATAAAATTCCATTAACTTGATAAATTTCGATAATCCAACAAATTTTTACAACTCGATAACTATCAGTTAATTACGACTACAAATTTTCTGCGTTTCAATAAGTTTCAATAACTCAATAAACATTGATCAATTTCAATAACTGGCTGCATTCCGGTAACTTAGTAAACACGGTTGATCCGATATAATTCGATAACTATAAAATAAGGCGAAAAGAATATTGATAACTTTCGATTACAACATTTCTGATAAATGTATATATTGGTTCTTATCAAAAAATTTCATTGAATTTTTACGAAATTTTTTGGTTTTAACACTGCATAAAGTTTGAAAATAGCACTAACACCGTTTTGGTTGGTTAAGAAATAAACTATACTTTTATTAAAAACAATAATTAAGAGCTATTAACAAAAAAAAAAAATTAAAAAAAAATTCAAACTTTATTAGCATAGGGAGGCCTTGTCACTATGTCTGCCACTATATTATATTAACCAGGCGAGCCCATAAAGTTGTTTGCAACCCACTGTGGCACTGAGAAATCCGATTTCTATAGCTGCTGTAATTGTATAGTGTATAACTACATACAAACACACATACATATATTTTCGTGCGGCACGTTGTCAGCATAAACAACATTGTGCTTCATGCAAGCTGCATTTGGCATTGTTTTAATGCCGCTGCCACTGTTGTTGCTGTTGCTGCGTTTGTTGTTCTAAGTATCACTTTACACCCATAGGCAAATCCTTCCAGTTTTCGTTGTACTTTCTTCTCTCTTTGACTGCTTCTTTTGTTAGCAAAATTTTGACTTAAATGATGTCTGGGGGGGGCAGAAGGGGCAGAAAGAGCAGGCAGGCAGGTAAATATGCAAAGTGTTGGGTATATCAGCAAGTGCAACATCAGCCTTTGGGAACCCAACAATTTGAAATCCAGAAAAAAATAAAATATGTTAATAAAAACAAGAAGCCTACAATAGAAATGCGGATAACACACAATGACTGCTGGCACCCAAGTACTTCAACTGAGAGACAACAACATAAAGTGTAAATACCAAAATGCATGTTTTCAGTCTTACTGGCTTAATGTTGTTATTGTTGTTGTTGTTATCACCAATGAAGCGCTTTGCAGTTAAGTTATTGTTATGTATTTGCATTAAAAATTGTATGTATGTATTTGTTATCAGTTCTCTGAAACTTTACAAGACTGCTTTTACACTTCTTTGTGCGGTGAATATTTTTCTTGATAGCTGCAATTGTAGTTGTTGTTTTTGGTCTGACTTTTCAACAAAGATTACTTATTTCAAGAGAGCATTTCAGTTGTATCCATAGTTGTAACAGCTTAAAGGCTTCTTTCTAGGCAATGCTACATATTTATCACCACAGTGTACTGTTGGGATATTCAATATCATGTCGCTGGTTGCGTATACGCTGTGGAGTACTGAATATTAATGTAATATTTAACATGATGCTTGTATGTAGGCATAACATGCATATAGTATGTATGTATGTATACCAGACCTTTTATTCATCAGATACTGTACACGTTCTGAAGACTACTCGACCGCCGCTCAAGATAGGATTCTCAGTTCGCCGCCCATTGAAGTAATTATGGAGAATAAGTTAAATTCGCGGTTAGAGTGAGAGAAGTTGGGGATATCAGCCACAGAACATTCGGGCATAGCTCAATTGGGAGCAGTTTGTTTTTAATGTCGCTCAAATCTTTTTCAAAATCTTATTTTTCATGCAGAAATGTTACTAGGGCGTATATGTTGGTGCATTTCTGCATCAAAAATAAAATTTTTGGAAAAGTTTTCAGAAAGAAGTGTTTGCTGTAAGAACACCTCCGAAGCCGGCCTACCAAGAAACAAGACGAAACTGCTGAACTAACTTATACGTGGACAGCCAGACAGCGACAAAAGTGATTAAAACATATCTTATTATCCTCCAAAAATGTCCCTCGTGGAAGAGTAGCAATTGACACACAGTCCGCGGACAGGCGTTCTCATATCGATTAGGAGCATGGCCTTAGGGGCGTGTAAGGAGATGAGGCGGCGGATGGGATCACCCAAAGTGCTATTGGTCTGACTTTCGAGAGACGGAACGACTTACTTAAACCTCTTAACCATTTTTTATTGTAAGATAGAGGAACACATAAGTAGGCAAGCGAAAGCTAGATGGAGTAGGCTAGCTACCTTTAGGATTGAAAAGATCATTTGAGAAACATCAGGGCTGAATATTACCGCCAAATCGAAACATCTACAGAAGTGAAAGGTGAGCAAGCAGCAAAAGAAACTTTTAAATATTTGCTGTGCGTACATGTGTCCCGCACTGACAAAAATGCGACTAAAGTGCTGGGGGGCCTGCTGAAAATTGCCAAAAGCATTCACATCCTAAGTAATGCCTACTCTAGTTCATAACCTTATTGTTGAAGCTTCAATGTTGATTAGTAAAGTGCCCCCCGTCGTTTATTTTAAAACGTCGAATAAAATGCGGCACAAAGGCAGGACACTTGGAAAACATCAGCACACTTTGAGGTTATTCTGTTCTGAAAAACTATGTAGGACAGACTTTTGAATAACATAACGGTCCTGCAAACAACCGTACTTATAAAGTAGAGGACAAGGAGAGGTTAATGGTATCATGTATGATATGGATGTAATTCGAGGGACTTGTTAGATCTGCTGTATGAGTCCGAGGCGATTGTAAGAAGACGGGAGAGGTACCTATGGTCCACTGTTGTATTCGACACATACATACATATTTTTTTGGTGGACGACGTGGTCGAGGGGGTCGAGACGTGCCTACCACTCGCGTACAATATGGAATGTAGTATATTGTCACGGTTCGAAGTTGGGAGGTTTCCGACAGTTGAGCGCACCCTTTGCAGCCGCACCATGAACAAAAATGTGCGGTGGATACAGGTGCAAGATTATGTTAAGCTCCTCACGAGGCTACTCATCGCTCCCATTATGCTGTTGTCTACTGTAAAAGCAAGCAAACAAAGCAAGTGAGTTTGGCGTCTGCGGTAGTCGAGTGTTGAGAGTTTCTTACTACAATGCTGTAGGTTCCAGGTTCGATCAACGGTTGGCGCGGTTGTCAAAAAATTTTTAGTTTTATTATTTATATATATGTATATATTTTTTTTATTTTACTTAATTTTATTTTCTTATGTTTTATTTTACTTCACATTACATATTTTATTATTAGTTAATTAAAATTTTTGGAGTTTGATTTTATTAAAAAACAACTAAAAACAACGTTTAAAAATGCAGAAGTTAATTCGCATTGCTGCTGTCCGTCAAGGTACAATTTTGATCAGATTAACTGCGCCCTTAACCGGGATCTAGGTTGCCGTCTGTCTATGCTGGAAGCAACAAGTTTGGTTAGTTCGCAAATCCGCAAAAAAAAAAAAAAATATTTTTATTCAAAAGCAGACAAAGAAAAATATCGACCAAATTACGAGTAATAATATTTACTTTTTACAGCTAGCAGCAGTAGCAGCCGGAAAAAAAGAAGAACAACAATGTAGACGTTGGGTTGCGGTTAAAGTACAAATAAATTGGATAAACTGTAGCCTTTCCTGATTATAGATACCTATGTATGTAAATCTCTATGCACCCAACCGACATTTAGGTTTGAGTTAAAGTCTCCAACGTTGTTCCTCAACCGTAGCTCAACTGGAGAATTATAGCATTCTCCACAAATAATTATGTTTGTCAGCCTGAGAAAAGCATAGTTCTCGACTTGTATCTTCGATACGAATTTTAAGATGAAAATCCCGTCAAGAAGGGAGTGGCAAAGACCGAGACCAAGGAGAAACGGGGGAATACAACTTTTACACGGATGGATATCGGCTAGACAGATTTTTCGGTGCTTAACGTGACTACCTGCCAGTGTGACTTAATGCCAGAGCTCTCAAAAGTACAACGGATGAATTCCAATGCCTTGATCAGTGCCCAGAAATGCAAGCACTTCAGTACCAATTGGCAGTGTAAGGTGGACACACAAACCACCATGGTAGGGTTCGAGGCCTAGTTAAACCTCTCCAATGCTATGTGTACGGCACCCGGTTATAATTTAACTGCATATTGAACCATTGCTGGTTTTAAACCACAGCCACCACTATACTACCCAAAGGGCCGTACTCAAGAATAGACCAGCGTAATGTTCACCAGCGCGACTTGCTCAACCTGCTGGACTTGCTCAACTACCTCACTTGCACACTAATCTCCCTTCATGCCCATCTTACTCGCCTCGCTCGTGAGCACACTCCACCGGCCAGGAGTGGTTACTCGACTCACTCAACTTTCGCAACGGCTCGAGTTTCTCAACATGTACACTTCTTCTGTCAAATCTTCTCTCACCATTTTCCTTCATTTCTTTCATCTTCTTTCCCACCATTTTCCTAGTCTTTCTTGTCTCGCGAGTCCTGCTCGTTTCGCTGGCGAAGACACTCTGTGGGCATTCTGTTCCCCGTGCTACCAGATTTAAGTCGCTGGTCAGGCCTCGAAAGCCGAATACTGCTGACAGTTGAGCCTCCGCTCGTCTCAAGGGCTGGCAGCTTTTGACTGGGTACACCGCGTTTGCCCACTTATGCGGAACCGCTAAGCTAGACAATAGGGTTGATTCCGGACCACTGCAATGTTTATCAGACAGTAGTTATAGCCATATAGGAGGCGTCTGTGTACCTTAATATAAATGCCTTGACGAAGAAAAAGAAAAATATATTCTCGGATAGCCAGGTGGCCATCAAATCAATTAATACGGTGGTGCTAAGGCCAAATGTTGCATAGGAATACCTGGCAGCTCTATATGGTAAACGACATAAGCATTGTCTTCGACGTCAGCCTCATATGGGTCACGGGACATAGAGATATTGCAAGAAATTGCAGGGCCAATGAGCTAGCAGTTTCACAGATTTGACTAAGAGTAGCGCAGGCTTTTTAGGTACGCAATTCTTGTATGTGAATTCCATTGTGGTTCGGCCAGCGTCGCGACGCCACACTGAATATATGTATGAGAACGGCTGACTGCTGTTGAATGAACCATTATTGCCCTGCAGCAATAAGGCGGCCAATTTCCCGTAAAGGACTAGTACTTCACTGGTTAAAATTTGACTTGCCAGAATTGGACATCTGCTTGCATCATAAATGTCAGCCTTCGACCAGCCCCCAAGCAACGGGACTAGAGATAGACGAAAAGTACAGTTTGGCAGTGATAGCTAATAGTGATGGTCTTGTCTTGCAATTCAATCAAAAAAAATTAAAGAACACCACCCGGTAAATGTCCCAATCGCTTGGTCTGGCCTTGATGCGAAGTGAACATTTGANCGTTTTAGTTTTTGTGCTGTAAAGTTTTTAAAAATGTATTAATCAAGCTCAAATTTCATATTTATTTATTATTTATTTTTATGCATCAACCTTAAAAAGTTGAAACAAATCAAACACATGAAGTGAGAGCCCCGTCCGTTTTGGTATGGAACAACCCATATACATCGTTGTGCAAGAAAATAGTATATCTTAATGTACTAATAATAATAACAATAATAGATTGGCGCTTACACATATGTTAGTGTTTGGCCGAGCTTCTCCTCCGATTTGTGGCGTGCGCCTTGATGTTTTCACACAAAGTGGAGGGACCTACAGTTTTACGCCGACTCTTGGCGGCGATTGTACTTTTATGAGAAGCTGTTTTTCATGGCAGAAATACACTCGCAGGTTTGCCATTGCCTGCGGCGCGGCCGCGGTTAAGAAAAAACCTTTTTTTTTAATTTGTTTGCGACGTTGCTTTGGTCAGGGCTTGAACCCAGGCGCTGCAGAGTGGAAGCGCGCACTGCTTACCACTACACCACAGCGGCCGCACTAATGTACTAATTACCATTAAAAAATTAAATTAATTAAATGAAATTAATATTAAGTGAAATGTGGAAATTCATAAATATATCAGTGTAATATAATTTATTAAAGCTCTTTGTTATGAACTTAATAGACACATCCTGCAGCAATAAGGCGGCCAATTTTCCGTTAAGGACTAGTAACTTCACTGGTTAAAATTTGACTGGTCAGAATTGGTCATTTGCTTGCATCGAAAATGTCAGCCTTCGACCAGTCCCCAAGGAACCGGCCTAGATATAGACGAAAAGTACAGTTTGGCAGTGACAGGGTGGTGTTGTCTTGCAATTCAATGAAACAAATTTAAAGAACACCACCCTGTAAATGTCCCAATCGCTTGGTCTCGCCTTGATGCAAAGTGAACATTTGAACACACGTTTACATGCGTGGCTGTAGCTCAGTGCGCAGAGATGCTTGCCACTATTTGTTAGCTTTCAGGAGGGTCCAGTTCAAATGCTGTCAGAAGCAACATCGTTTTAAAATTATAAAATTTATTTTTGTTTGTGTTTCCGAATTATGAAAAAGCATCTGCGAAGTGCAGAACGCAATCTTACTCCAACGAAAAAAATCTCTAAAATTGGACTAGTCCAGGACTATCTTACGGTCAGTGTTGATTGGACCGGTCCTTTTCCAATGACACGCCAATGCTAAAAATGGCAGTTGAAACCATTGGCAGGGGAATTATGAGGGACTAGTGCTGGTAACAATAGGGGCTATGTGAGGGCTAACCTAGGGTGAGTATGAATTGCTGCAGGGTACTTACATACCTACATATGTATGCATGTAACGGCATACATAGTCAAAATAGTTATTCGTGCAGTGGTTGTTTTACAATATTGGCAATGTTTTTAATGATGAATTTTTCGTTAGTTTTTGACAAAAATACTGTTAATATTCTTACAAAACCCATACAAATAAAATTTGCAAACTTTTTGCAAAACTTAAAAAAGATTATAAAAATTTTCATAAAAATTTTGAATGACAGTTTTTAGAACAAAAAATAGTATGCAGTGTTATAGCTCATTAAATTTCAGTTAATAAAATGCAAGCCCCAAGCCGTTTTAAAGTACCTTTGATTTTTTAGACTTTGTTTCTCAAGGGTATTACATATCTACTATATATTTGTGAAAGTATGTATGTATGTATGTATGTATTTATGTGCCAGGTTGCAGTCTAAACGGACTGACAGAATAGGCATGAAATTTTTAATCAGCCATAACTTCCAGACCATAAGTCACATGAACTTGAATTGCGGTATGCAGACATATCAATGGTAGGTGCTTATACGAGGTTATATATAAACATATTTGTAAAAGGGGGCGTGGCGCATCCCATTGGCGCGGAATTTTTTATCAAACTATAGCTTAGGAACCATAAGTCACACGAACTTGAAATTTGATATGCAGACATATCAATGCTAGGTACTTATAGCAGGGAATGTATAAGCGTGTTTGTAAAAGGGGGCGTGGCACATCCCATAGGCGCGGAATTTTTTATCAGCTATAACTTCGGAACCATAAGTCACACGAACTTGAAAGTCGGTATGCAGACATATCAATGGTAGGTGCTTATAGGAGGGTATATATAAACGAGTTTGTAAGAAGGGGGCATGACACGTGCTATAGGCGTGGAATCTTTTATCAGCTATAAATTCGGAACCATAAGTCACATGAACTTTAAATTTGGCATTCAGACATAGGTATCTATGTGAGGTGTTCAGAGTAAAGTATATATAAGTAGGTTTGTCAAAGGGGGATATACATATATGTGTTCATCTATTAGATAATTCGGATATTTAAAACTATTTTTTTTTTTGAAACCTTAGTGTCTTTAGATTATTTTGAAATGGAAAGATTAAATCGTTTTTTAATCCCGAGATGCTGTTAAACGAAAAATATTCATACATAATGAATTAAGCATTCTACCAGAAATGTGCAGCTATACTAAAACTGCCAAGCGNTAAATGCCGTCAGAAGCAACATGGTTATAAAATGGTAAAATTTATGTTTGTTGTGTTTCCGAATTATGAAAAAGCATCTGCGAAGTGCAGAACGCAATCTNTATTTTTAATTTAGAAATTTGATCGTTACCTTAATCCACCTAATAAATATTAATAATGGAACAAGATTTGTAGTACAGAAAGTGGTGATCAACATATATTAGTTAAAACACGATAAAGCTAAAAGTATGGCTCATAAGAATGCCTTAATGTAAACAAAGAAAATAGTTTGTCTCCTTTAAATTATGTTGGACTGAAAATTTGTATTACTGTTTTATATTTTTATTTGTTTACCCCGAACGACGTCGGGTGCTCTGCTAGTTTTCTTCTATGAACGAAATGTAGTTTTGCATGGAAGAAAAGGCCCTTGAGAAAAAAACTCAAAAATCAACGCAATTTTCGCGACTTGAAACTTGCACTTTGTGGCACTGAAATTGAATGAGCTATAAAACTGCATACTAATTTTTTTTAATCTGAATAAAAATTTTGAAATATAGATGAAAATTTGTAGAATTTTTTAAGTTTTGCAAAAAATTTTCTAATTTAATTCGTATGGTTTTTACTAATATATAAACTATATTTTCGTGAAAAATTAACGAAAAATTATTATTAAAAACATTGCGATAATGTAAAACAATCACTATACGAATAACTATTTTGACTACGTATGCATTTACATACATATGTAGGTTTGTAAGTATGCTATATAACACTGATAAATTTATGAATTTCAACATTTCACTTAATATTACTTCCAAAATTACTTGAACAAGTGCANGAAAAAATTCTCCAAAATTGGACTACCTTACGGTCAGTGGTGATTGGACCGGCCCTTTTCCAATGGCACGCCAATGCTAAAAATGGCAATATGAGGGACTAGTGCTGGTAACAATAGGTACTATCTGAGGGATAACCTAGGGTGACTCTGCATTGCCGCAGGGTGGTATGCGTCTATTTGTGTGTGCGTGTGTGCGTGTGTGTTCAAATGTGCTTTGTGTTCACTATTGAGAATATACTTGAGAAATCTAATTAAATTCATTTATGCGCATAACTAATGAAATGGCAACATAAATGAGCAAAAGTGGTTTTGGTCTCAAGCCACACATATGTACATATATACATTTATGTAGTTGTGGACATCAATGCGAGTCGATGAATACGTTGACTTTGTGTTTGTTTGCCAAAATGGATTTGTTTGCGTACTGCGGCGCTCCGAGCGCGCGTATTTGTGTGCTTTTGTGTGAAAAGAATACGCAAAGAACTATATATTTTCTAGCCACACAGCTGTAGTGTTTACTCGACAGCTAAGCATAAAAGTATAAAGATATAAAAATAAAAGCGGATAATAAACATAGCAAGCATACTTTTTTCTCGCAGTGTAATGTGCGTCTAATGGGGTTGCGGCCATAAATGGCACTTCAATGTCCAAGTAGGTCGGGTATAACTGTTATTTATGCGATTTTAATGGTGCGTAAATATTTTTACAATTCGCCTATAAATGCATTTATAGCGAGGAACTAACTGTGATTTGAGTGCGTTAGAACTTTTTGACCCCCCCCTCCCCACCAGCGCGATGATAAACCAATTATTTGCTCATAGAATAACAGTTATTTGTTTATGTTGTTTTTGTGTTTGGTTGTAACGTAAACAGATAGATTTTATTGGCAAGAGTTTAAGCGAAAATTCGATGATGCCATAAATGGATTAAGGCGTTTAGTAGATTTGTTTGAAAAGCTGGGATAATAATATAATCTATACATATAATAAAATTGTAACAGGTCGATGTCTGTACATTATAGATATTAAAGAAAAATTAATGTGGAGGGTCTTTTTTAGAGCACCAGAACCCAAGTCAACCATTTATAGAATTTTTGTCTGTCTGTCTGTCTGTCTGTCTGTCTGTCTGTCTGTCTGTCTGTCTGTCTGTATGTTTGTTCGCGCATCACTCGAGAACGAATGCATAGATTTAAATGCAGTTTTCACCGATGTGTTGCTAGAGGTCTAAATTAAAATTTAGGAGGAAAAAAAATTAGAGAGTTGCCACCTGTTTGAAAATTGGAGTTTAAGTAAATTGATAAGAAAAAATGAATATTGCAATATGGGCGTCAAAAGAAAGAGAATGTAGAAGGCTTACAGCCAGAAATATTTTTTTAGAGTTGCCACCTGTTTGAAATTTTACATTTAATTTAATTTATAAGATAAATTGAATATTGCAATATGGGGATCAAACTGAAAGGGTTTAGGAAATTATATTGCCGAAAATATTTTTAGGGAGGGCTGCCACCTGTTTGAAAAATTTGATTGAATTAAATGATAAAATAAATGAAATCTAAATCTACATCTAGATATCTATACATATAATAAAATTGTAACAGGTCGATGTCTATACATTATAGATATTAAAGAAAAATTAATGTGTGGGGTCTTTATTAGAGCAGCAGAAGCCAAATCAACCATTTTTAGAATTTTTGTCTGTCTGTCTGTCTGTCTGTATGTTTGTTCGCGCATCACTCGAAAACGAATGCATGGATTTCAATGCAGTTTTCACCGATGTATTGCGAGAGGTCTAACTTAAAATAAGGGAAGAAAAAAATTAGATAGCTGCCACCTTTTTGAAAATTGGAGTTTAAGTAAATTGATAAGAAAAAATGAATATTGCAATATGGGCGTCAAAAGAAAGAGGCTGAAGAAGGCTTACAGCCAAAAATACTTTTTTAGAGTTGCCACCTGTTTGAAAATGTACATTTAATTTAATCTATAAGATAAATTGAATATTGCAATATGGGGATCAAACTGAAAGGGGTTAGGAAATTATATTGCCGAAAATATTTTTAGGGATGGCTGCCACCTGTTTGGAAAATTTTATTGTATTAAATTGATAAAGTAAATGAAATCTATATCTACATCTATACATATAATAAAATTGTAACAGGTCGATGTCTTTACCTTATAGATATTAAAGAAAAATTAATATGGTGGGTTTTTATTTAAGCTACAGAAGCCAAATAAACAATTTTTAGAATTTTTGAATCTCTGTCTGTCTGTATATTTGTACGCACATCAGTCGAAAACATGGAATTGAATGCAGAGTTTTCACCGATGTATCGCTAGAGATCTAGCCTCCAATATAGAAGAAGAAATTAGAGAGTTGCCACCTGTGTTTAAAATTTCAGTTTAGGTCAATTGATACGGTAAAGTGAATACTGCAATATGGCTGTCAAAAGAAAGAAATTTACAAAGGCTTACAGCTGAAAATATTTTTGGGGAAGGTTGCCACCTATTTGAAAACTTTAATTTAATTTAATTGATATTGCAATATGGGCATCAAACTAAAGAGGCTAGGAAATTTTAATGCTAAAATATTTTAGGGGATTTGCCAACTGATTGAAAAATTGTATTCATTAAAGTTTGTAAAATAAATGAAATATTCTTGAAGCGGGTTTGAAAACTTTAATTCAGTTGAATTTATAATATAAACTAAGTGTTGCCATATGGGAATCAAACGAGAGTATTTGAAAATAAGTTAAAGAAAAATTAATAGGGTTTATTAGATCAACAGAAGCCAAATATAAAATTGTGGTATGTTTGTCTGTATGTTTGTAAGCGCATCACGCAAAAGCTAATGTATGGAGTTAAATGCAGTTTTCACCGATGTACATATTGCTATAGCTTTAATTGAAAATATAGAATCAATTTTTTTTTTGTTTTAGTTTATCGTCGATCATTATTCCTAGGTATTTGAACGTATTAACTTTTTCCAGTGTGTCGTAGTTTATATTTAGAGTTAGCAACGGACCGTTCTCAAAATTTCGCCTTGATATAACCACAAATTTTTTTTTCTGTGTGGAAGGTTTTTCGCTAAAAAAAATTAAAACTTTTCGTTGTTGCTGCCAAAAAATTAAGAAATCTGAGACGTCACGTTTAACAATTTCATACAGTTCTCTTTACAATGTATTTCGCTAAACTACTAAACGGCTGCACCGACTTTAAATTTACTCGGTATGTAGCTCGGGATATTCCTAAAATTCTTATACAGACAAACCGCCCAATTCTATGTTTTCTTGATAAAATTTTTGTAAAGAAATTTCATCAAGATTTGTATCAAGCAAAAGCTTCGGTCGCATTCTGTGTCAATATTTATAAAACAAAAGCTCTACGATTTCCACATTAGTGGAACTGATTTCCACATGAGTGCAACTGATTTCATTGTCACATATGAAAAAGCTTTTGACTGCCGTAGCCGAGTAGGTAGAGATGTCGACTATAATTCCGTGTGTCGCAGGTTCAAATGCCGGCACATGGAGTATTTAATTGTTAGAAACAAATTTATTAAGATACAAAATTTATACATTTCACATGAAATTTCAATTTGTCAATAGCATTTTCAATCTTGATAATTTATCAAGAAAAGGGCTTTTGATTTATGTGCTAGAATACCAATTCTTGATAAATAATAAAAAATTGACAAATTATAAAGATTTTAAATTTATCAAGTACACAGAATCGGGCTGTAAAAAAACAATATATCTCTAAAACCAATTACGCTGGGAACTGAAACTTAGCACTGATGTATATATTGCAAATGCATTGGGAAAGGGGGCGTGGCTCCTCCCTTCCATACAAACTGAACTTCCCATATAGCTTATCTCTGGAACTACTTACGCTAACGGCCTGAAATTCTACACAGCTACATTTTTTATCAATACCGTACTTATGGCGAAAAGTGGTAATTATTGGAAAGACTGCATCGATATACATTTACGTAAACGCGCAAGTATCACTCGATTGGGAACCATTTTCTCCTAGATTTCTAAATCCCATTGAAATATTGTAACTTTGTTTTTAGTTTTTAGTAAAAGGTAAAATTTATGTGAAAATTTTGAAGAATTTTTTTAAATTTTGCACAAAGAATGGAGCTTTGATTTTTCGGGTTTCGTTATAGACTGCCCTATATCTACATACCTATTTGCATAAAATGATAGCCGTTTTCGTTGTTCGGAATATACTGAAAAACCACTGAATAGAGTTCCGTCAGATTGTCGGAGGTTATCTGACATACATATATTACATGCTACTAGAAAACTCGCTAGGTGGTGCTGGAGTAGAGTTATTTATAAAAATCGTATTTATTAACCGATTTCGTTCAAATTTTAAATGTGAGCTATGTACCTGTATGATGGAAAATTCTTTTGATAAAAATTTACCCAATTAGTGCCGCTGGAGTTAAGGTTGAAATTCATAACACGTATTCATTTTATGGTAAGCAATGGTTTTACAGAAAATGAACCCAATGGATGGCGCTGCAGCCGAAATGTATAGAAACCCCGTGGTTGGTCTGCTTTGGCCCTATGTTTAAGTTATACGAATTTAGTTTTCAGATGTCTAAATGAAGGATGGAGTTAAGTTTGTAAAAGTGGTGAATTAACAAGGAAAGATCACCGTAGGTATATCAATTGCTCCATTTGAAAGATACTTAAGAGATCACACGACTCATTTAGCAATGTACCGGAAAACTTTTCATCCTATATGACAGCGAGGATTCTTGGCCCTCCTATAACAGAAAACTCACTTCTGTGCTCTTGAGTTTCTCTATAAGAACTTTTGTTGGCATACGCATCGCACCAATGTTGTAGTTGCAAGATCATACAAAAAGATTACGCATGCTTGGCAGAGATCTCACGGGTGGAAATAAGACCATTGGTAAAGCTCATGACACCAAAAGGGACAGGTATTCCATATGGTATCACAGCGTTACTATTATTGGCCTATGTGTGAGGAGGATACTGCACCTTAGTGGTTTCAACTTAAATCAAAAATTTTGACTTTACAGACTAATTTAGTTTTTAAACGCTCTTTTGCATTGGCCAACGAAAAGCTCTTATTAGGCGCCGCGAAGTAAGCGGGCATTGGCTAGTACAAATATAAAATAGTTTCTGAGTAATTTCCACGCGCACCGCAATCGTTCAAATAATAATAGTAAAGTCCTTAAATGCTTGACATTCATTACCCGCAAGATTAACGGCTACGTTAGCGTTCACTGAAAGCGCATTACTGGTGTAGCGGTTTTTTTTTTAACGTGAATAGTGGCTTGCCATAAATAGCTCGCACTGAAATTTTCTTAACTGCGATAAGCCGTTTTTTTTCTTACTTATTCGCAGAAGCCATTAAAAATGTGCTAACATCTGCAAAGTTCAAATCAGTGATGTGGTCCCGGAGAGAGACAAGCTTGCGTCTGTTGCTTCTGTTCCTATTTGAGTGCTATCACCGTCACCATGCAACTAAACCATATCTTAATCTTTTCCAAGTACCAACGCACAGTTATGGTGACATTAAATGTTCGAATATCGTTTTGGCCATCTAATTTTCGTTTGCCATTTTATGTTCGTAAAATGCATTTATTGCAAAACTTTGACATTTATTTCAGCATTCATTTCGTTATTTATTCTCATCTCTTCTCTACACATTTGTGGCCAATTTAGCAGAAAATTTCCTCACCACCATTATTTCCATATTTTTCGACACATTATTGCTGGCGTTGGGAACTTTGGATGCGGTACTTAAGTTGAAACGAATGTCACTTTAAAGTTGGAGCATAATTTAGTTAGTGTGGGGAAAAAAGAGCTTTCCGAAAATAATAAGAAGATGTTTATACTAAGTATTTATGGGTATTTTATTTATTTGAGAAAATTAATAAATGTAAATGATGGTTCTGTTCACGTAAGTGGGAAATGATTTTGACTGTCACTCACCTAGTAGTGGGCAAAAGTGATTCTTTGCGACCAAACATACTGGAGTTCCGCGGGTTTCGGGCCCGCCACGTTAAAGACCCGCCTAATAAAGTAGGAAACCATGCCATGGATGAGACTCCCTTCGTTTGATAATGACCACGGCAAATGTATAAAGGACTAAGGTTTGAGAGTATTCACCTAGAAGAGCCGGACCCCTAGTGGTCGAATTTGTCCACCGTATTTGATTTTCGAAACCCGACTGAAGATTTGTAAGCAGTGGTGGTCCCACATATGAAGTGGTGTACAAATCCATCAACGCGAACCTGTTCAAACAGTTTTGTTCTGCTGGATTCTGTATTCAGACCACTGTGTGTCGGATTTCAGAATGAAAAAAGGTGCCGCATATAGTGGGACCGTTATTGGGAACTAAATCGGGAAGTGAGACGTACTTGCCGCAATAAGAAGAGAGAGGCCGAAATGCCTGAGTGCGGAAAGTTTGAAATACTGGCCGAAAGGAGAAGTGCCTGAAAATTGTATCAGAGAGTTAGGCGACACACGGAAGGACCAAGGCGAAATCCTGTAAGAACAATCATGGCGACCTAGTGACTGATGTCCAGAACGCACTTAAATTATGGAGCGAACACTTTTCCCCCCTATTAAATGGCAGCAGCACTCAACGTAGTGAAGAAGTAGAGCCCGAGCCCCAGTCGATGATGCAGAGTCGATGTACCACCGCCTGACTATGATGAGTTACGAATAGCGACTATGCAGCTGAATAACAACAAAGCTGCTGGAGCTGACGGCCGGCAGCCGAGATATTAAAGTACGACGGCGAAGAGCTTTAAGGTGCAGAATAAGGTCAGAAGATCGCATGCCCGACAACTGGACAACTGAGTATGCTGTGCCCAATCCACAAGAAAGGCGACAACCCCATTCCCGCCAACTACCATGTGATCAGCCTTCGAAGCCTAGATTACAAGCTCTTGTCGAAAGTATTGTGTAAAAGACTGCACTGCATTTTAAACGAACGCATTGGGCTATAAGTAGTGTGACTATGGACTTAGCAGTTCCACCATAGACGAGGTATTCGGACTCGGTCAAAATCGCCTGGGTGGTTATAGCGCCAATAAAGAAGAAAATAATAATTGGAATTTAAGAAATCTGAGCCTGTGCAATACTTTAGTGGCGTAAAATCAATAGTGGGATTCATGAAACGGCGCAGAGTTGTTGCAAATGTCGCAACATTTGCCACCTTGCGACGCAGCTGATTATTTTTGTATGGAAACTTTCTTGCTACAAAATTGTGACATTGTCGTTTTATTTGATGCTGGCAATCAGGGCAAGGTCAAGGTCGCGAAACAAATGTTTTTGAAAATGATATTGAAATTATCTATGGGAGACAGTGTACATATGTACATACATAGTTGATATGTACTTATATGTTTATTTAGTATAATAGTATATGTTACTATACTTCAAATGCACTTATGTTTTATTTTATGACACTATCCACTTCTGCTTGTGCTTTGTTATATAAACAGTCATCATTGCTCTTCGCATCACAAATATCGTGGGTACGGTAAATAAAAAGAGCATTCAAAACATATTGACTCAAACACTCATTTGCAATTTAAAATAATTGTGAAGTAATTAACTTCAGTGGTTGCCAGTTTTTGGCGATGAATGCAATGGAATTTTTACACTTAAAAAAACTCATTGAACGGAGAGTTTCGAGTTCAGGAACATGAAGCGAGTTTGAACGGAATCGGATTCGCCGCTTTTTTTCTACTAATTAACTGAAATGAAATTTTCCATAAATATCTTTTACGAACAGATAACCAAACCACGTTTTATAAAGTTTTAATGGTAAAATACGACCAATTTTTGATAGACAAATTTTTCGCGCGTCTTCGCTTTTTTTTTCTACTAATTAACCGAAATGAAATTTTCCATAAATATCTTTTACGAACAGATAACCAAACCACGTTTTATAAAGTTTTAAGGGTAAAATACGACCAATTTTTGATAGACAAATTTTTCGCGCTTCTTCGCTTTTTTTCTTTTATTATACGCAATACACTGTTTGTTTTTACTACGTTTAGCCGGGACATAACAGTTATAAGTTTTGTCGGAAAAACGTTGTTCCACAATAGTTATTAGACAAGCAATATTTTTTATTTCGCCAATAAGAGTTATAACCCCAAGTTTACCTTTAATTTGGAAATTATTTTTGCAAGTCTCCTTAAGACAAACGGAGTTTTCCGATCGAAATATATTGATTTTCGAGAATTCTATACCATTTCTATGAAATAGCGTTTTTCCCCCATATGAAATACATGGAAAACTTTATGGGCTTTGAGGCGGTTGTTTTTTTTATTCCATTAAGAAAAATCCCAGCGGGTGAGAGCTTAAAATCTTAAACTTTTTTTTTTGGACCACCCTACTTTATAGCCAACATTTCTCGCAGTGCACAGAAAACCCCCTTTGACAAGTTTCGAAAGCAATTACTTTCAGTTTCAATCACTCTTCATTCCATTTTATGTGAACTAATTGCCTGACCTGCCAACGATAATGAGGAAAATACCAAAATAATAATTATGAACTGCAATTTAGCCAGATTACAGCAATAATGAAATGCTTACCACAAAATCAGAAATAGTAAAAACAAAAACAATAATAATGAACAAAAGAATAAAAAAAATAATAAATGAAAAGTAGATCCTACTCATGCCGCTCGAAGCAAGATAAGACGAAACATTTGACGGTACTCTCTGACAAAAACACACAAAACATTTCGAAAACTTTTTCCGAGCAACCTTGCAAGCGTGCGAAAATAAACGCGTAGCATAGCAAACAGTTGCGTGCTTCGGATGGTAGTTTAAATTAAAAGATACAAATTTCATTTCATTTAACAATTTAAGCTGGCCAAAGCGACCATCAACAAAAACAAAAACAAAAACAAATTAGGAAGCATCATTTCAACAACAGCAGCATTTCATCAACGCACTCTCGGGTCAACTAGCGCAGTCAAAATTGCGCATGAAACATTAACTATGCTATGAAGGCAATAATGCGAGCAGGAAAAAAGAGGGGGAGGAGAAAAACTAGGAAGTGGGAGTAGGAGTAGCCCTGCAGCGTACTCGTAATACTCAAAAAGTTTTACCAAAAAGTTGGCTGCTTATGGCCGTTAGGGTTTTGACTACATAAAATGCCGGCGGCCGAATACAGCGAAATTAACAAAAATTAAAAACGAATACAACAGCGAATAACGCTACACCAACCAAAAATGTACACAAATATCCATACAATAACAGTGTGAAGCGCCATGCGTACGGAAAATTGCCTTAATGACGATGCGGCTGAAGTTGTTGGAGATGTGAAGCCCTCCCTCCAATCTCGCTTTCCTGCCGCAATGTGGATCTTAGTTCCATTGCCTCATTCAATCGAAATAATTGGGGGTTGAAGCGCGGTGTTGGCGGTTTGGTTTGGTTGGCGCTCATTTGCTTGGCCAAAGGTCCATTTGCCGGCCGCGTTGGTTAGCTACAAGAATGCCCGACGTAGTTATTTAAATCATAATAAACTTTCTCCCGCTGCCGCTGTTGGACTAACTCACTTACCAACTTTTTTCGCTTATTTACTCACTCATTTTTGTACTGGTATTGCAAACTTTTCCGTACGCTAGTCCGTTTGACTGACTGACTAACTGCCTTTCGGCTGACTGCAGACGGAGTAGCCGCTTGACTGCTGATGAGTTGCTGGTTATGCGGAAAAAATTTGAAAGCTATTTTAAATAGGAATGGAGAGGCAGAGGAAAGACGTATGCATAGATATGCAATTACTTATTAAGTAGTATGTCGTTGGTGAAGGGGTTTGTTTGCGGAAAACATGCTATAGGCGCGTTTTTTGTTGAACTTGAAAGCTGAATGTAGCATGACGGCAGATTAACTAATTAATTTTGTTTTTTTAGTGTATGTAGATTCACAGTTGTGAATATCTCTCAATGTGCTGTCGATTATCTAACTCATTGAATTCATCAGCACAAGCTGATTATCTAGGAATATACCAGTCCCATTCAGACACATTAAAAAACGCGATTGGCATTTAAAGTTGTCGCGAATCCAACAGAAGAAAAGGTAGACGATCAAAAATAGAAAAAAAACATCGTCTTGGGATTTGGGGAAGGTTTTTATCAGGGACCGAGAACACACGGTAAGATCGAAACTAAATGTCGTTCTCTTAGGTTTGTTCTGAAGAACGCACGTACAACATCAACACCTAAATGAGAAAAAAACTGTCAAAAACCTTCTCAATGGGAATTATACAAGAACAAAATCCCGTAGAATGTTATCCAAATACAGGAAAATGCGAACAATACTTTCGAGAATATTTCTGAAAGAAGAAAAGTGGAACCAAAGCTTCCGGAACATTTTGGCAAAGAACACAACGGGAACAAAAATCTATGGAACTTTCTCTCGAAGAACAATTTGGAAACTAAAGTCTCAGGAACTTTCCGATAGAGAACGATTCGGGAACAAACCTTCTCTGAACTATTCGCAAAGAATGGAAGCGAGCCACAAACGTCAATGTGGTAGAGAAAGTCTACACCTAGCACATGAATTGGTTATCCAAGTCAAGATATTGCACGGTAGTGCCAGTTCGATTTGCAATTTAATATACAAATTTTGAATAGCCTTGATTTAGTTATTTACAAGTTAGAGCTCTTTTTAAAAATCGACTATCCGGCTACTCGCTTAGTCGACTAGTCGATTAGCAACATTTTTGTCGGTTGATAGTCGAATAGCAAATATTTAATTAACCGCTCGAATTCGACCAACCGTTCATTTTTAACCGCTCACTATCGAGTAGTCTGAAAAGCGACTAACCGCAATCATTCGAAGAGGGACAGTTTTCCACCATAACACAACTGTACAAGTGTGTTCGTTGTGTTACGCAAATAGACTAAAATTGTGCAAAAAGTTCAGTAAATACAAGTACGGCCAGTTGAACACTTGTAGGACTTGTAGCGCTTGCATTACAGGCCCCAGGTGGGCGACAGAGCTATACCATCAATTCCAGAGACATAAAGAATCACCTTCGCATTTAATTTCTTTAACATTATGAATGCAGAAGTATGAGTAGCCAGGCCATGAAAAAAATTATCAAAGTCACTCATGGTTGAGTGAAAGAGCCATTCTGGCGGCTGTAAATGCAATAATCTAAAGAGAATCGGAGGTGGGGAAGTGACATACAAATCCATTGACCCGTGATGAACTAAGTAGGGAATTCGCCAATTTATTAATTTTTTTAGTTGCTCAGATGTTGCGAAACATCAACTTGACTAAGTTATTCTAAAAAGTTTTGAAGGAAAAACACTTTACGATGTGTCAATTTTTGTTGTTTTTTTCTCAATTTTCATTAAAAGCGGCCTCAAGTTCAAAGTTGTGGAATATGAGAAATATGTTTTTATTGTTGCCTAGACTATTGCCGCCGAAACGGAAGGCAGGGTTGAACTGAATGTTATGCTGTCATAGTGTAGTTATGTACTATAATACTCTTATTTACCTTTTCATTAATTTCATATCAGACTGCTGCGGCAGCAAAGAGCAACTTGGGTTTCTAGTAAATTATACAAATTTCTGGAACACTTTAATTTAGGCATATAAGTAAAAAAAATTATAGTTATTAATTTTTTCATACACATGTATGCGGACTTATACAGTTTGCTTTTCCATAAAAATTTCTGCAGTTGTCCAATTATTTGTGATTTGAATTTACAGCAAAAACTGTACAACAGCCAAAAAATTTGCATGGATGACAAACCGCATAAAGGTAAGATAATAGCTTTTCTTTCAATATTGTCTGCATATTAAAAATAACTTTTAAAATTCTTACTGCATTAACTAACAACTTTCGGAGTGAAACGCTTTCCATCCTCAATAAAAATGTCAACGAATGCATAAGGAGGAATATTCACAAATATTTACATTGCCAAATTGTATACACACACACAAATACAAAAATAGTTATTTCAAAGAATATTTAAAAAAAAAACCAAAGTCCATCGGTATTTTTCTTAAAATAACTTTTGCTGTCAAATGGAATTAAAAAAGTTTTCGACACAAGCATGCCGTGGCGAATCATAGTCATCTTTGCTATCAGCCATCGGAGTCGCTATCCGCTGTCTAACTTTTTAGCAACAAGCATATTGAATCTATGTATTCTGGATATCTGTTTACCAGCTATCAACGCTTAGTCTAGCGTGCAAGCTCAATGCGTACTATGTACTAACAGCTTAACTTTTCATAAAGGAAAACGTTGAAAACTAACTACAAGCATAGATTTAAGCGCGTTACAGGCGAAGCTGTGCAAGGGATGACAGCAAAGTGTGATGGCGATGGCAAAGATACATACATACATACATACATACATACATATTTACATGTATTGAATAGTGAAGAACTAGCGGATCGCAGAGAATTTGATATTAGATCTGATAAAACAATTTTATTTTATTTAAAATGTTTTAAACTTTCAGTCGCGCGGATATACATAAAAACACACATGTGTCTGTATGAATGCAGACTTTTGTTCCTACCCAATTTGCCATTACGGAGAAGGTTCCTCAAAATACTGGTGGGTACGAAGAAACGCATTCGTTTCGAGTTCACCCAACCGACTTCACCAGACCGACGTCGCAGAGACTTCGATTCGATGAGAAAAAAGGAAGTCGGATCGACGTTGAATTTTGTATAAAAAAAAAAAAATTACTTCGTTTCGACGTCGTTTCGAGTTCACCCAAACGACTTCACCAGTGTGACGTTGTAACGACGTCGATTCGAAGTCGTCTTCGTCCTATGGCAAATTGGGTAACTATACCAATGTATGTATGTTTGTGTAAATCTGTACCTTGTGCGTACGCTCGCCTAGCCGCCAGCTCAATTCGACAGCCAGATTTTCCTTCGAAATGAAATCCATAAAGTTGTTGATTTCATTTCGTTCCGAGTTGAGTTTTGCACGCTTTGAGATTTGAGTTACATTTGAGAATTGTTCAAGCGTACATTGCATACATACGTACACGTGAATGTACAATGTACGTTTTACATATACATATACATATATGTACATATCGTCACCTGAAATGCAAAAAGACGTAACAATATCGTAAATAAAATGGAAAAAGTCGTGACTAATATTTTAATTATTTTTTCCATAAAATGATGTGGGGAGTTCTAATTCAATAAAATTCATCAAATAAATCAAAGAGTGAATTTTGAATTTTTTATTAGTTATGACTTTTTGCATTTGAACGATGATGTTTGTTACGTCTTTTTGCATTTCAGGTGAACGATATATAGAACATTGCATCCATTTGCATCACTGGCGCTTGTATGGCTTGCGGAACAAACTTTATTGAAATGCTGCAAATATTTTTGCATTTTTTGTTTTTAAACATTCTGTAAAAGTTAAGAACTATGTTTTACTTCGCGTGGTTGGCTTCTTAGCAAATACTGTGTACAAAAAAAAGGCAATATTTTCATTCATTGGCTTCGTGTACTTTTGTGATTAACTACGGAATATCCTTTTTATACAAACAAATAAATACTGTAATTTTTTAGAATCGTCTATCTTTTTTACGTCACAAATAATAACATTGCTCGAAAAAATTATTTTGTTTTCTTTTTGTGAGTTAAGCAGAGTGTTTGATAAAGATAAAAACTGCATGCGTAGAGCCCCTACCCGCTTAATAAGTTAATCTTGTTATTAAAAAATTCCTCAAAGGAAGAAGAAGAGGAGGACAAGTTCCTTCTAAAATTTCAGTTTATTTGAACAAGATTTAGCGATAGCACAACGCTGTTGTTTGTTTTCCGGAAACTACAGATTTTAAATGCGATTTTATAAAGAAATTGGTATATTTTCATCAAATCTTGTTAGTTAGCAACTAAGTTTTGCCTTATAAAAAACTAATATTTTCAAAATTTTTTTTTGTTCCTTAACCGGTTGGCAGATGCTTAATACATCTAAGATCACATTATAATTCATACCAATGGTGGACCTCATCATTAAATATTACAACACATCAAAAAAAAAAAAAAAAAAACACCAGATAAACATCACTCATACGCCATGGTGAATCCAAGTGTTTTCCTTGTCATTTCAAATACTAATAGTATAATAGTAATATTTAGAATGGTTAAATAAACAATTGGGTGTTGTTGTTGCGAGTTTCCTGAAGAAAACCGATCGAAAAATATTGATTTTCATGAATTCCATACCATTTTTTTTTTTTAATAATAATAATAATAATAATAATATCCCAACGGTTTTTACCCTCCATTCCCGCCCATCCGCACGAGGGGAGCAGTCCGCATGACATACGGAACCAGTAATTTAAATTTTTGCGCCGAGTCACGATAGGCAGGAGTTTTTTAAGTGTCGATATCTAAAACTGTTCAGCTACAGAACTAAATTCATCAGCCGATTTTATGTCTTTATTTTAATGATTCATTTATTGAGAGAGGACAGTATCGATTTCTTAATGCTGAAAATCGGATCTGATATATCAAACGTGCTGAGAGTTAAAATCCTGGCATAAGCAGCGGAGTGGGTAGTGCAATTCAAAATTAGTTTTACAAGCTTTCAGCAATAGGGGGCAAAAGTGTCTTGATACCCGGGAGGAAAAGTTGTTTTTTCGCATATAAAATATATGGAAAACTTTGAGCGCTTTGAGCGACCTCTAAATATATTTTGATTTCAAAGTAAAAAATAGGAGTTTTATAATTATTTTTACATTGGAATCGAAGCACACTCTTCCGATTCACCTGCGATCAAAAACAGTTATAAGCAAGTAAGCGTATACCCGTTTTTTCCGAGTATTTCTAGTAGTGCGGGGACATAGCGATTTTTGGTCAGTTCTAATCCAAGAGATATATAAAAGATAGAATTAAAAAAATATGCAATAAAAAAATTTACAAAATTCACATAACCGTTTTTGTTGACGCAGCGACGATTCATTTTTAACTAACTGCAAAATTGTATGTACATACATTTGTATCATTACCTAAAGGTGAAAAGGTGCCAAGTCAATTTTTTGAAATTGCTCAGAAGGGGCGAAAAATCGATGAATTTTCGCATTATATTTCATTCTGCATCAAAAGCAAAATTTAAAAAAAAAGTGGACTTTGCACCTTTTCACCTTTAGGTAGCGATATGTACATATGTACATGTGCTTCATATTATAGTATGTATGCAATCTACGATGTAACTTTATTTTCCGCTACGATTTTTCGCGTCATTTACTCCGAAGGCTTTACTAAAACTATAAACAATGTAAATTTTTTGTCATTTATCCGGTTATTCGCAATTTACTCGAAATTTAAAGGGCTTAGAAGTCAAACGGACCTCAGATTCGGATTCAGCGGGTCGAAATACATGTCGGTGGGTGGGTCTGGTTAAAAGCACACGCACACCATTTCTTTTTGTGCTATATATATATATATGTATAGCTATCATCCTGATATTCTTATTTACTGGAAATCTCGTTTTAACTATGAAAACCAGCAAATGTATTTAATGGTGAACAACGCCGTTTTCTTGATTAAAAGACAGGGTAGGAGAGAAGCCATTTTGGTACGTTGTTGAACCAGCTCTTGGTGGGAAAGAAAGTTTTCACTGGTAACCCTGTCATACATACTTAGTATCTGCATATTCACGTCGACAACTCAATTCAAAACGTCGAATGTGTAGATGTGTGAAAATGGGGTGAAGATTCCATCAGATGAGCACATACTGACACTCTGCTATGATTTATGAAGCTAGCAAATGAAATAGAGCAAGAAATATCCAGAAAAATGGATGAACTGAAAACAAGCTGCTGGCCAAAGCCGAAGCTTTCCATGGCAAACAGAGTAAGAAAAATAGTGGCAAGCGAAATATGTATGCAAAGGAGTGAGTGAAAAATAATAGCCAATGGTTTTCATATATGTATGTGTGAAAAATAGTTCCAATTTCTGTGTGACTATTACATACATATGTACATGTATGCGAGCGCATAGCCAGCTGCGGCTGTCAGTTTCATCTCATGTGTTTTTTTGCCCTGTAGAATTTCGCTGAATAAGAGATCAGTTATTGGCTACTTATACATACATACATATATGTATGTTCTTTTGAATATGTATGTATGTATGAGCTTGGTTTGCACATAAGCGTTTTTCCGAAATATATTCCGGTTATCATCAGCGTAAAGGCTAATTCGCAAATAACAGCGTAAATACCAATTCAAAGCATGCAAGTGAAACAAGTGTTGGGCCACGGGATTACCGATTGCTAAGAAGAAATTCACATACATATTGAAAGCTGTACATATGCACTAATGTATTAGTAATACTATTTTTAAGTAGCTCAGGATGTGAATCTGTGAATCCATGCCAAATTGACCAGATGTTAGAAAGGTCATAAATTTGATTTCGACGAATTTCTGGTATGAAGTTTTCTTTTATTTTCGAACGTTGTGCAAATTCTGTCTAAATTCACAATTCAAATTTTGCAAGTTTATTTTTAAATATCTCAAGTCTCAGTGAACTCCAAATCAATAAATAAAAAAATACAAAATTGTATGCGTAATGGTATTCGTAGTTACCAATTTCTGCAAAGGCCTGCATCTTTCATCATTGATGTAATCAACAAGAATTACTTATAAAAATGCAGGGTTAATTTTGTTTGGTCTTATCTTCGTGTGTCTTAAATACATTTTTTATTGATGAAAATCACAAAATTGGATATTTGTTTAATATAAGTTTATTTAGAGTATGTAAACATTTTTTTTTTTTTAATAAAAAACACCATCTACCTGAAAAATTTTGAATCTTTTAAGATCAATTAGATGTATGGTGTATAAGAAATTTTGTGACTCAAATAAATGGCCACGCGTTGTTTTTTTGTAATACTCTTAGTATTTTTTCGAGCAAATTTTTTTTTGTTATTTTGCTATAGAAATACCGTCAAAGCTTTGCACAAAAACATACATATAAATCACAGTTGCAAAAGTTAGGAATATTCAAAAATTCAAACGGCTAAAAAATTCGTCAGCAGAGAAATTCTCAAAAACCAAGGGGATTGACCGTTTGAAATTGGCATTTCATTAAACTAAAATTGCATGGGTTATACAACTGCATAACCAAAAATGTTCTGAAGATTTCGAATAAAAAGTTGAAGTTTTGATGAAAATTTGTTGAATTTTCATAAACTTTATATGAAGTTTTGAAACTGATTCATACGGTTTTGGTTAAAGCTTGAACGGTATTTTTTTAGAAAAATTACAAAAAAAATTTTCGTTCGAAAAACATTACGAATATTTAACGAAAATCAGCACATGATTATTTATTTGAGTTCCTGTAATAAAGTTTTTTGCTTTTTTGGTTTTTTACCATCAAAATTAATTTTTTCGAATTTTTTTTAGGACATTGTTTTATTAGGCCCCAAATATCACCTTCAAAACGTGAGTAGGACCAGTTTTGTTATTGTGTAATAGTTTTGGAAATAGTATTTAAAAAATAGGCTTGCCAAATCCGGGAAACTGTGAAATTTTGCATTACTTAAATTTTTGTCCCTTGGCAGATTGACGCACATGTGTATATTTAAAAAATTGTATTTCGAACTTTAGCGTCGCTCTTAATTTTTGGTGCTATAAAACTTTCTTTTTTTTTTGCTTCTAATTTCACCTTCGTCAACTTCTACGACAATATACCAACCCATTTCTCTGCCGCCCCTGCTATTGTGACATTCGGTCAGCTGTTATCATTCTTATTCCCATTTCTGCTGTCGGCAATTAATCAAATTGAAATTGCAGCATCCAGCAAGTGAGTACTAAAAAGCGAATATATATTTACTACATATTTTTTGTAAGTGTATATAGATCAATTTCCTGCGACAGCTTTTCGCTTTCCAGCAGAGTATGTGTATGTGTAGTCTATCGGCGTTTGTTAATACATACATATGTATGTACATTCTGTCACAATACTACTTTGTTAAATAACCATTTTTAAAAGTATAACTTGACAAAAGATATCACAAAATCTATTCACCTTTGCATAAATTAAAATTTCTCTTTGAATTTATTTCATTTTGCTATTGCAAGATCTTTAAAGTAACAAGTAATTTTTAAGCAAAAAACAAAACCGACTTCGATTCTAAAAATTTAAGTCTATCGTTAATTTTTGCATGGTCCAAATATCGGATAGAAACGAAATTAGTATGGGATCACCTTTCCGATCAAAAAAAGAATTATCGAAATCGGTTAACGTGGTCCAAAGTTATGAGGTAACATACCTAAAAAATAAACTATTCCTCCTCCTTTTTTTGAAGTCGGTTAAAAATTAGTATAGCATTTAGTACATGGTCGGGATAAATTAAGACGTAGTTAGACCAAACTTTTAATTTAGCGACGAAAAACAATTTTTTTTTTTCAATCAAGAGTTTTAGTAAATGATGTTGCCTATAATTTGATCGATTTAGTGTCATTGCAGAGCCCCTGTGTGGCTTGCAAGCCGTAGCTTACTACCATATCAAAAATTATTCCGGGGATGGAGTGGGAGGGATGCTTAAAACACCGTGTGATAGCCAAGCTGGGTTAGCGTTGACCATAACTTAAAATCCCAGCGACTTACCACTTCACTGTGCTCAGCGAGGAGGGAGTTGAGAACTGCATAAAAAATGCATATCCACTTAAGAATGTTTGAATCACTTTTTAACACAAGTGCATAAGTTCAACCCTTAAGCTCGAGGAAGCTGAAAGGCCATAAAGTAAATGCTGCTATGATTTCACCTCAACGGCTTCCACGCAGCTGTTAAACTATGGCCTTGCCGAATGAATTTCAATTGGACAATGGCGGGTTAAGTTCTCACATCACTAACCAAACATTCGTCTTGTTTAGCTTTAAGTCGAACAATTTTTTCATTTCTGTGAACTTGAGCAGTTGCCAACAAAAATGCCAGGCGGACCCGAGTGCAGTTTTTATAAAAAACTTGTTATCTTTCTGCCACGTTCATTTCAAATTACATATCGTTGGAAATCTCAAAAAGAGCTTAGCCATTTGCGAGAAAAGCAAAAATTGTACATTGTCTGGAAAATAGAATACATTTTTTTGGTGAAAATTTTTGCAAAAAAAAAAAATTTGAATAAAATTTTTAGTTTCCACTACTAAAAAGTTCTAATAGGTAAGCAATTTGTGATTCTCTATCACAAGTGTGACTTGATATAAAATTTAAAGAAAACTTATTACCTTTTTGGTCACGGAAATAATAAACGCGTTGAAGGTCACATTAAAACAAAACTACTTCCGGTTCAACAATAAGATATATAAACAGATTAACGGGTTAGGAATGGGCAATCCGACGTCAGCAATACTCATGGAAGTATTCATGCAAACACTGGAGGAGAAATACATGAAAAACCTATCGACCAACCTAGGAGTAAAATTCTACGCGAGATATGTCGATGATGTAATATGTCTAATAGAGGGAAACAAAGAGAAACAGATACTAGACTATCTCAACAAACAACACCAGAATATAAAATTCACCATGGAAACGGAAGAGGAAAGAAAGATTAACTATCNTAAGCGCCAAAATATTATTATTATTAGTGAAAACAAGACTGGTTGGCGGGGAAATAGAGATAACAGATACACAAGAACTTTTGTCCTAAAGCATGAAAATCAGTCTATGCTCGCGATGATTAAATTTTTTGTTTGTTAACTTAAAATTGTTGAAGTCGTTCATACAGCTTTTAAAACTTCTAGTCAAATGTGTGTGATATTTTATTCCCTTTAGCATATCTCCAAGAAACCAACCCCAGTGTTCTTTGAACAACCCCCACAATGAGCTGAATTGCCGGTTCTCAAAAGCCAACAAAGCCTTCTAATTTTTTTTCCACATTATCAACAGATTTGTAACAGATTTGTAGAGCGTAATTTTTCTTTGTGGAAAAAAGGCTTTGGTTTATAATTGGCTCTCAGAGACCACGAAAGTGTAACGGCTTCTAGTTTGGCTGAAATTGGCTCTTAAACGTCAAGTGGTTATAGTTTTGAAAAAATTAATAAACACACAAATAAACTCTTTTTCTGTAATAAGATAGCGTCAATTTTTACATACGAGTACATCGATATGTGCTGTCCCAACATAAAAAATAGCTTTGAAGTCATTGTTTTTGAGTTAATGCAGGCAATTGTTGTTAATCCACTGCGAATTATGAGAAGATATATTTAATCACTGTATCACAAAAAAGTGACTAACAACACTCGAAGCCATCAAAAGTATTTTGTACTGTGGCCAAAAAAAAAAGCTCGCAACAAAGCAAGCTAATATTTATCATTGTCATAATTTATAACATAACTATTTTTAAGCTTTACAAATTGAAATAAATTTGAGATAGTTTTTGTGGGGAAAAATTAATAACAAATACATAACTACGAGTGTGTAAGCATATTTTTATGCTTTATTTTTGGTTTGTTACTTCCATGTGTATATACAGGGTGTACATTAGCGATGCCATTTAAATAAATTTATTTCTTTTCGACAGTAAGAGTAGAAGGGTTTTGATGGACAAATAGTTTCTTTGTTCTTATTTGTTTTTTTAATTTTCACTAACTACTGACACAATGATAATAGATTGGTGCTTACACACATGTTAGTGTTTGGCCGAGCTTCTACTGACATCCTTAGCTGAAATTCCAAGAAAGGTTGCTTCAGTTCCGCTTTTTTTAGAATACGCTTTTCACTTAGTGCTGCTCCGAATGCATTGCTAAACCTACTCTCATTTAATGTCCTTATGGTCGGAGAGGCCCTTAAGGTCCCCTACAGGCCCAAAAGAAAAGGGTGCTGGTATGATAAATACAGCACCAATTGAGTTTAGACCTAAATATCTTGTCACTCGGACATCTCTGATAATGACGTTTGACTAGAGAGACCTTGATCCACAACTAATTAAGCCACTCCCTTTTTTTGGTCATTGAAGCCACCATTAGAAGCTGGGTAAATATTTGGCTCCGATTTCGTTCATATTTGGAAAGGTTGCTTTAAAAATATTTGTTTTTACAATTAACTTATTTCTCTTTTCAGATGATTAATACAAACACCAATAAAATGACTTCAAGCCCAACAAATGAAATTGGTTAATTAAGTAAAACTTTATTTTCTTACAAATTGCTGCTTAATTTTTTATTCAAGTCAAAATATATAAAATATTTTTTTTTAAGCACCCTGCACGACTACAATAGTTTCATAAAAATGTGCACATTTTCCAACAAATTCATATGTATATGTATAGTACACCTGATCTTCTTAAATGTCTCTTAATGTCCTGAACTCCATTAAATTAATTGCTTAACTGTTGAAATTATTTTCAATGCAATTTTTTCGCTTGCATTTTGTTCTTTTTTTATAGAATACAAAGTTTTTGTGTGCCATTAAGCATACATGCATTTCTGTATGTATTTATGCATGTATGTGCATATGCATGTTATTGTTCTATTGTGGCTTAAATACACACTTTAGGCAACCGATGTTTTTGTTTAAGTATTACTCGCAGGCTACGAATGTGTGTATTCCAACAAAGTCAAATAGGCACCTACACATTTTAATCCTTAATACTGAAGTGGGATTGCAATTGATATTTCATTTTGGTTTTCAAGAGTTAACAATTGCGCTACTACAATAACATGATTGCTAAATGCGTATATACATACATACATATATATGTACGCACACATGTATTGAAGAGCTGACCATTAACGTGACACAAAAAAATATTGTTCTAAATCCGTTAATACCTTTGCCGTTAAGAGTTTAAAAACGCTAAAAATCATAGCGCGATTTTTTAAATTCTGCAATACAGCATTTTTGGCGCAAATTCGGAGGTTATTAAACTCAATGTTATATCTATGTGTTTTTAAACAATTCCTTTTTATTAATTATTATTAACAACAATCTTTTATTCTTAGAATTGAAAGCCCTGATTGATTTTAGATATGTAACGTTTAAAGTACCTAAGCAAAATTTCTAATTTACATTCGAATTCCATATTTTTGAAACCTGACTGAAAATTTATAATCAGCGGTTGCATAAACTAGTTGATACAGGGTGGTGAAAAAATTCCTCCTATTGAGGCCATTGTGTGTCGCAAGAAAGTTGTCATACAAAAGTACTCAGCTGGGTCGCAAGATGCAAAATTTTGCAAAAAGCGCAACATTTGCCAAAACTTTGCGGTGTTTAATGCAATTCACTAATAATAATTCAATATTGCAGTAATTTGACTTTAAATACATGAGTATTCCAAAAACCGAAAAAATTTTTATTAGATTCCATTCGCGTATTAGTGGAATTGAAAAAATTCGATCCGTTTGCCACAAAGTAAATACATATATGTAAATAATTAATTATTTTAGCTAAATTGATTTAATACAAAATATGCACCTACATAGATATATGGTCATATTTTATTTATTGATTTTGAATATATAAATTTGCATACGTAAGTATGTAGTATGTATGTTTAGAAACAACTAGCACTCATTGTAACTGCTTTCAATAAAATAAATAATACAGCATATTTTATGGGCAAATATGAATTCGCTTATTTATTTATAAATATTGAGGGGAAATTATGCACACAAATGTGCATTTATTGTTGCTCAAAATTTGTGTTATTATAGAACAAAAATACCTATTCAAAAATTTACAAATTAACATATGTATGTAATAAAATTCTAGCACCACCAGCAGGAGTGCGGCAAGGAAGCAGTACTTTCAAGAGGAAAAAAGGAAGACCAAAAAGAGTTAAGTGCGAAAAAATTGGTCTCCAGACGGCCGCTCTATCCCATTACTATCAACCCAGCAGTCACCTGACGATAGTGAGGATTAAAATTTTCTAAAGAATTCTTCCATGGAAAATTTTACTAGAGGTCTTTTACCAAAGGTCATGTCACCGACGTAAAAGTATCTAAAAATTAAAATAAATTTTGTTTTCTACATGGAAAAAGTTCAAAGTTGGCTTTTTCTACAGAGAATTTTTTACAAGTGAGTTTGGCTGTTATTCCTTCTGGGAATAGATTTTTAGGGACCTTTACGCTAGCGACATGAAGTTTTTGCCTGAGAAGACTCTCGGTAAAATTTTTCGAAGAATAACTTACTAGAACATATCAATTCTCTAGCAAATGCAGTATAAATAAAATGAATACACATACAGTACAAGTAAATAGAGTCATCAACAGCTACTTACCAATAGTTGCCAAAAGTGCGGCGATAAAGAATTGAATGGAATTCATGTTGAATCCTTTCCAATTTACGCAGTAATCCCGTGCAATCAGCATAAATCCATAGCAGACTTAAATACTTTTACGTTTTTTGTCGCGCCACTTTTTTCCCGCTTAGCGCGCGTTTACACACATTCCAACCAATGAACATTAACCGGCAACAATTTCATGTTTTTGTGTATTTGTTTTGATATGAATTTTTTTTTTTTGCTTACCCTATACTAAATATATGGATTTTTTTTTGTGTTTGACATTGTTTTCTTTTCTGGCTTTTTCTGCTTTGCTTTTGTTTGCTTAATGCTTTCTGTGAGCAGCGTTGGAACAGATGTCAACTCGCTTTAAGCTGAGAAAACGGATATAATATATTTATGTATGTGTGCCGATAAGTGTGTAGAAGTTATTATAGAAAGTACGTCCACCCATAGACAGTTTATTTAGGTATTTGATGATATTTATGTGTGGCATTAAATATTTATATATCACTTGAATTCTGGAAATTTGCAAAGGATCTGCTTGCTTAGAACTGGCTACATTTAACGTTTCTCTGGAAAATCAGTTCTGGGGAAAATAGTCTTGTTAAATGAATGTTCGGCAGAAATTAGTTATATGTCCATTTATACAAAATTTGTATTCTCATTTTTTGATTTTAGTAAAAAATTCATATTGCGTATGTACGGCTACGATCCAGTGTCAAAGGAATAATATCTATGTATATTAATTTTTCTTCAAAATAGGCGTGAGCACTTTTTTGGTTACTTGTTCGGATGATTTTAGATCATGTCCCGGCTGTTTTCATATTGAGAGGCGGATTTTTACTAAAAGAAGATGAGCTGTATTGGATATAATACCTCGATACTACAACTTTAAAAAAGTTTCCATTGTACCGCTAGTTCACTTTTATCCTTTATATTTACTAATAAGTTAAAACAGCACTTATGTAGTTATATATTTCACGTTTTAGCGATCATTTGCTTGGTATTTTCGCGTCGTGTTTATCTGAAAATAAAAATTAAAATATTCTAAATATTATATGAAAAATTTAGGAAGTGACTAGTGATGTTAAATTTAAAATAAGTTATTAATTAAGCGTAACAGAACAAGGAACACTAGGCACGGTTCGCCTGAAGAATGTTTTTTTAACCGACTTCCAAAAAAGTAGGAGGTTATCAGTTCGTCGGAATATATATATATTTAATTTTTTTGTATTGTTTTTTTTTTTTGAATGTATGTTAGCGCATAAGATAGTTTTGCAAATTATATAATTTTCCAAAACAATTGTTACTTAAACAACAAAAGCTTTTATTTACGAGAAATATCTTTTAGCCCAAAAAATTTTGTCCATGATACATATTGCACGCTTGTACTGAAAGGGTTAATATGTACTTATTTCAAAAGTAATGTATTTCTGAGAATTAGGTACAATCAACAAATATGAAGAAATAATTAGCTAACACTTAAGTAAATGTGAGCAACGTTTTTCATCATATCAAATTTATATTTTAGATTTAATTTATATAGGTATAAATTTAAGTCGGAATGCTAGAATCAAATTCTACTTGCATTAACGCTTTTGAATATTTTTTTTGTTTTTTTGATAAAATTCCATAAACATGATTAGCTGCCCAGACAACTTGCAGACAAAGCAGAAGTATTGGAATTTATTTATTGCAAAATTAAGTAATTTTAGCTATAGTAATAATTCAATTTAAGACGGAGAAATTTGTAAAGCCATCATCAATGTACTTTGAACTATCACCAGGGAGACGTTAAAAATAAATAAATGAATTTTCAATACATGCGTATCATATTTTTGGAATTCATAATTACAGACGCGAATAAGGGGGGAATATTTGCCAACTCGGACAGACAGAAAGCCAGACAGCAGAGCTCAGAGTAAAATGGAAGACAAGCTAATATTTACTTTATTATAAGTACTCGTACTGATAAACACGCGCAAGAAATCCTCAGCAAAAAAAAAAGCACTAGAGCCAGAGTTGAACAGAGTTGGCAGTTGAGAGTAGATATGTTTTTAGTCTCTCAGTGATGCCATGCTATGAAACTAACTGAAATTGGAAATCAACTCAAAACTAAATATTTGGTGGTAAAAATATACTACCAGTTTGTCTTTAAGGTTAAGGGGTACTCAGACCCAAAAAAAAGAGTCCCCTTTATTATTAAAAGGATTTAGTTAAATGGTAAAGTGTTTAAAAATGTTAGCGAAAGGCTATCATGAAATTTCATGACCGTAAGTAATTTGGGTGTCGAAGTATTTCTGTTGCTTGGTGGTACGTTTGTACCATCTCTTCGTATATAAAGGTTAAGCTTTCGCATGTATTTGGGGTCAGAACAAATTGTCAACGGCGATTGTATTTTCATGAGAAACTCTTTTTCATGGCAGCAGTACCATCGGTCTACTGGCTGTCTGCTGCACTTAAAAAATGCACGCTATGCCAAAATTTTCCCAATCATTACACACGCAATCGAGTGGCGAGTATTTTATTATAATCCACATCACACATACACCCATACACCGTACAGCTCATGCAAAACATTGTGCCAATACTTATCTCTACAGACTGGCTGAGCGCACATTTATCACTCGTCGTCGTCGTTCATTTTCGCTACACGCGATATTAGCGTCAGTAATATTGGCAATCAAAAGTTTTAGCCGCCAGCTAAATATTCAAAACAGAGCAAGGAATTAAAAAGGATAGAACAAAAGTGTCTAAAATAAATAGGTATGCAGAAAACTACAACAGACACTGGTTAGTTGAAAGTATCGCATCGCCAAACAGCAGTTAGCGCATTTTGCTTCCTTGCGTAAGCCACTCGTCTGATGTGCGTTCCAGATGCCCAACAACCAACACAATGACAGCAACGAATGCCACAGAGCAGAGTCAGTGGCTAAGCTATGTACATCCATATTCGCACAGCCACATAACCCAGCCCCAAAGCCAATGCCAAAACCGCATCCACAGTTAGTGTCAGTTAGTTGCTGACTCTTCATTGCTTTGTGTATTCCGCTGTCAGCCAGCAATTTTAGTTGGGAAGTGCGATTTTTTGCTTCGCTTGATTTTTGTGGCACTGCCGACCGTCTGAACAGTGGAGTTCATGCACTAGCCGGTACGAGCGTACTTGTACTTGCACCTACATAGTATGTATGTAAATATTTAGTTGGCAAAATATCCCAGTTGGAGGTGGGTTTCTTTCGTTTGATTCTTCAAAATTTGTTTGAAGCAAAGCTTTTTCCGATGCGTATAAATAGGAAAATAAATGCACAAGCTTGGTTTTTTAATGAAAAAAAGGCGGGATGCAGTTAATCTCCGAGTGTGTTTCTGCCAACAAAAAGCTTCTAATTAAAACCATTTTCCGTTCGGAGGTGGCGATAAAGTACAGGTCCCTCCATTTGTGTTTCAAAATAAAAACGCACATAATAAATTGGAGAAGAAGTTCGACCAAACACTTACCAAATACGTGCGCGCCAGACTTATTTTTCTTATTTTTTATTCACGCAAAGCACGGTGGGACTCTTGAACGATGCCAAGCTGCTCGAAAGAAGAGGGTGGTATCCTTTCAAGATGAAGAAAAGTGAGTAAAACAAAAATCGAAAAGTTTGAGATGCTTCCAGGCAGCAATGTGTCTCAAAAATTCTACCGAAAGTAAGGCAGCAATATAATTTTAATAGGAAAATTTTAATAGGAATTTCAATACGAAGAAGGAAAGGTCAATCGGAGCAACATTCTCTAGCAAAGAGAAGAAGGTGGAAGAAGTTAATCTCCTACGATGATTGGAGACTTGTTGACATTTGAGAAGTAATGAAGGACTTTCTCCAGCTGGAATCCAGCTAAACACTTAAATAATATAGTAATAAATAATTCACAGCCAGAACATCGGCGTGTACACATTTGTCGCTACTCTTTGAGCCTTGTTGGCCCCATGCGACCACTTATGTAACATATTTTGGCGGAGGTAAGTTTTTGTTTTTGTATCTAAGTTTAAAGTGAAAGTTATGCTTTTCTTTCTTAAAGTTAACTATAACAAAAAGCTTTAATATTTATGGCAATATACATTTCGTTTTATTTATTTAGTCACGGTTAGAACATAGTCGTGTACACATGAGTGGCGGAGGTAAATTTTCGGCGGAGGTAAGTTTTTAATTTTGTTTTTTATTTTTTTTTAAGTTCGAAGTTGAAATTATATTTTTCTCTTTTTAAGTTAACGATAATAATTTGAGTACTTTAATATTTTTGCTAATACACACTTGGTTTTTTTTTTTTTGAAAACTCTTTTTTCAACACTTTTATTGGGATCACTGGGGACCCCATGCGACTAATTGTGTGATTTTCTTTCGGCTCCAGGCGCAGGGGTAAAATTGACCAAATGCAAGAGTTTGTATCTGAACTTGGGATAGAAAGCTGGCGAAACTCCAGACGGAAGAGTTGTAATTGGTGAAGTTTTTTTTTTATTGGTATCCGCCCAACCGGACCTATTAAGAGGAAGAGATTCTGCAAAAGAACCCCTTATTTTTCAATTTTGAATTTTACTAAAATATTATTTCAACACAATTGATCAGCATAAATAAATAATGACTTAACGTTATCGATATAACTCTCAAATTGAAGGTGAAACTAAAAATAATAGTTTTTTACACATTCTAAAAATTTTGATCAAATTTCTAAGAAATATTTTGAATATACAGCTTTGTAGCCCACTCAATTCAATAAATACAATAAACTGCAAGTGCAAAGTAGTCGGAACTAACCGTTGATGTTTTGCAATATTTTTGTTGACAATCTCGTAATTTCCTTTCATACTATTTACAAGATATCTAATTAGAAAGCTCTAAATTTTTACGAACGTTTGTTGATTTTTCCAAATGTTGCACAAAGTCTGAAGCTTAGATTTATACGGGGTTTGTCAAATAGTAAACTTTATTTTTATAAACAAATAACCAAAATTAAAAAAAAAAAAATTTATTCAAATGGTCAAGTCATGTCAATATGTGCTGTCTTAAAGTTATGGCAAGCACTGTATTTCTAGGTGCGATATTTTTACATTCATAGATAAAAACTAACTTTGCCATTCGTTTTTCTACTGGGATATTAGTGTTAGTGCGTACAAAAAAAAAAAAAAAAAAAAAAAAATTGTTACATAGATATTTCATTTTTTCGCTTTTTGTTCCCTTCGCAAATATTTCGCTTTCGGTTTCAGCCGCCATTACAGCATTACAACAATATTTTATCATCCTGGCACTTTGTCATATTTTTGTGTAATGGAGCGGGTCATATATTCTTTTTTGTATGATTGTACCAGTATCTATGGTCACCAACGCATCCACCCCTGCTTTGTTGATATTCGCTTTGACCACTTGTGTTGCTATCAGCAATACATCATCGCATTGTAGCTTTCACTAGCTAGCTGGTTTTTTTTTCTTCATTTATACATACATTTCGGGTTTTTGTCGCTTGTGGTGGCTATGAATTTCGTTTGCCTACACACTGTGACGTTTCGCTGGTACTGGTTTGCGTATTTTTAACAAAAACCAAACATCTAAATTGGTTTCGTAATTAAAAAAAGGAAAAACCCCAAAAAAAGAGTTTGACGGACGAGCTCATTGACCTTAGCAACTGTGCGTATATGTTTGTTTAGATGGCATTTGAATTTATGAAATTTAGTCAACTGAAAAATGCCAGCGAGTTTTATGTGCGAAATATTGTTGTTGGCATCACATACATACATACATAGAATGCCATAGCCATTATTCACATGAGTAAATCTCTGTATTCTCTCTGCTTGAAATGTGAAAATACAAACATATTCATTAGGGTGGTCCTTAAAAATACCAGCATCAAACTTGCGTAAGAGGCACGATTTTGTTTGGTTCCACGTATAAAATAAAAATTATAAAATAGTTTTAAGGCGTCACTACTAAGGTTTAAAATAGCTGGCCCGATGAAACAAACGGTATGTCGTGTGATATGTAGCTTCGTTTTGGTGCCAACGTCGGTACAAAATTTATATGTTGATATTTTAAGGATCACCCTAATATTCATGCATAACTAATTACGAGTATGTGAGCAAACGTGTGTTTCCATATTCGCCTCTGGGTGTCTGTTAAGTTGTCACTGGAATCAAATATCCGAAAGTCGAGTAAAGGCATGCAGAGTTGATGGAAGTTTACTGCAGTTACCAAATGATTTATTCTCTCTCGCTTTTGTTGGACTAAATATATGAATGACATAAGGTGGTGTGGCTATTTCCTTTACTATATACACCCTAGGAGATTTTAGTATACATATTTGGCCAAATTTTCAAATTTTTCACTTGCATTAATTTGAATAAATCGAGTAAAAGGTGCGAAACTTTAAGAAAAAGCATTGATTATATTCTAATCACACGGTCGGCATCTATCAAATCAATTCAAGCATACTAAATTAAGTGGTGCTAATAATTTTTCCAGGTTAAGTCATTTATGATTTGATGTTTTACTTTAAAACTCCTTCATTTAGGCAGGTAAAACCGTGAAGCTTCGTGAGCTGTTCATTAATAAGCAGGGCATGGATTTTATGGAAATGGCCTTTCTTCAGATAAAGAGCTAGAATATATTTGATTAGAAATGTCCACGATATACGTTTCCCTGATTCCATATACATATATGTAATTATTTGATATTGCCTTTTTTGCCGTTTTTAGGATATTTGCCTTTTTTTTGCCTATTGTACCTTTAAAAAAGCGATTAAAGCCTTATTCCTGTTAATATAATAGTTTCAAACGTTCCATTTTTGAATTGGGCGCCACTTGTATCAACTCACGTCGAGCGCACGTTTAGTACATTCAGGGATGGGTTAAAGCCTATTCTGTTACAAAAAAATCAAGTTGAAGGAAATCGATCAATAAATAAAGAATCCCAAAAAGCATTTCAGTAAATGTTTTTAAAAATAACTTAAAGTAAGTTTGCTATAATAAGCGTTAAATAAGCATTTTTAATATTAAGCTTATTACAAGTTTTTTCAAATAAACATTTAATAAGTTTTGAGAGCGAATGTTTATAAATAACTTAAACTTATAAATGAAATGCAAATGCCAACGACATGAAGTAGTAAATATAAATTTTTTCAATCGTAAGTGACGTGTTTACGTTTTTTAAAATGTTTTATTAAAAGGAAAAAATTAAATAAAACCAATGCGGTAAAAAAAAATCCAATCCAGGACCCGCTGCGCTAATCGGTGGAGCATTCGAGTCTTCAAATGATGAGTTTTCCTTATCCTCTCTTAGTTTGACATTCAATTAAAAAAGTATTTCTTTCAGAAAAGTTCATCAATGAGAATGGCGGCGATGAAGCGGAATATATAGCTACATCGATGTCGTTTTTCCAATTTGCCAATATTGTAATTGAAAGCACGCAACAAGATATAATAATTAACTTTTTTATGCTTAATTTTTGTGTGTTATCGTGAATTTGTATGCTAAAATGTCTATTCCCTATTTACATTTTCGCGACTGTAGATGAGTCCGCCGAAAATTCGCATTTCTTTTAGTTTCTAGATGTTAAGCAATTTATGTATGAGTTTTTATTGAAATATCTTTAAATAAAGGGTTATAAAAATGTTTATAAAAAGCTTTTTTTTCTTAAATTTTTAGTAAGTTTATATTCATACGCTTATAAACAACTTTTTTTGAACCTTTATTATAAGTTTACACTTTTAAGCTTATAAAAAGCTTTCTTTTGAACATTTATTAAAAGTTTATATTCCTACGCTTATAACCAATGTTCCTTTTCGATTATATTACGCTTACTTTCAAGCGTTTTATAAACAAAAAATCAACGTTTTGTAAGCTTAATGTTTATAATTGAAAACTTAAAAAAAACTTTCTTTAAGTTTATTTTGCTTGTTGGGGAAGTAATAAATGGGCAAAGATTTCTTTGTGTGAAAAATGAGCAGGAAAGAATGTTCCTCATACGCCATGTACACCTGGAAAAAACTCGAACACTTATTCATAGAATAAAAAATTAACTCGATTTTCGGAATCAGCGAGCAATTCTCTATAGGAATTGGATATGTCTTGGCGTCCATTGAACATTTTTCCTGTTAACCAGTGTTATTTTTAAGTTTTTGTTTTTTGTAGTGCCTTCTTTTGGTTTTTTTTGCTATTTCTAGTGCATTTTGCTGTTTAAATTAATGTTTTCATTGCATGTCAACAAGTTACTCATACGCCCCGACAAACGGTGAATATTGATTTACATAAATGGTGTATACCACCGTCACGGGTGACACAAGTGTAATATTCTATCTTTATTAAATTTAGGGACCATGTATTATTTGAAAACGTACCTATTCAATTCAATTATTCAATTTTATAAGCATTTTCTGAATGCACATTTGCACGGTGCTTTTGATTGCAATGAAATTTAGTAATCGATTTTCTTGGTTTAAATTTTTGAGGTAACTACATAGTTATAAATATGGGCTATTGCAACGCCAAGCGCAATGCCCGCTCTGTTTTTAAAAAAACCATCTGTTATTATAGATTTCTCTGTCGTCTCTATGTTAATAACGATTACCTTGGCGTTTCGAGCTGACTGCGCTAAATATTTCACTACATCGCATTGCCCACCAACACTCTCTTTGACATCGATATTTGCACAAAAATATTATACGAAAAATGTGTTTGATGTTACACTCAACCCTGTAAAAGGGCATGCTTTTTTCTTCTTATTTTAGAATCGAATACGAAAATAGAAAGGGACAATGAAAAGATGACCTTTTAGGTATAAACTAAAACACCATTAGCCATGCTGAGTTCAAATGTTTGGGGGCATTAAACGTATGTAGGTGTGGAACGTTAAAATTGTTTTTCTTTAGTAAGGCTGCCCAAAATTTTCTTCAATGAAATGTTAATGTATTGGGATTTTCGATTGGATTTCGAGCACACTTTAAAATTTTTCAAACAATTCTGAATAGAAAATTGGAAATTTTGGTGATTTTTTTTGTTTACATTTACATTTCTACTTTCGGATTTTCTTTTATTTTTTGAGGCACACTATAATTGTTTTTATTATGTAAAAAATTTATGTATTTACAGCAAAAGGAGAGTAAATTTTCTGCACTGTGCAAAGTCCGAAGCGCTGACCACTGCACATCGATGACGCTGCTACATGCACACATCCATATATATTTTTGTAAGTATGAAAATGATGGATTCAGAAGGCAGACAGAATGCCAAACTATATAATGCATATAGCAGTACATTGCGGTGAGACTACTTTTAAACTTACTCGATTATGCATGCAGGTATTTATTGGCGGTCTGCATGTTGGATAATAAATATATACATATATATTTTTCTAATTATGTAGTTGTTTTTGTTATATATATGTTAGCACAGTTGTTATTAATGAATGTACATTGTGCACTGATGTGTTGCGATCTACAAAATGTTGCATACGCATTATTAACATAGCTTTATCGTGCTTGTGGCCGCCGATGGCAAAACTCCGCGCATAAGCCAAATAAATGACCACAGTTTAGCAAGCACTAGCAAATGGATAAATCCACATACCTATGCATATGGTTGCTTATATAACAAAAAAAAAAAAAAAAAAAAAAAAAAAAAAAAAAAAAAANAAAAAAAAAAAAAACTGCATTACTGGTTTTTAGATTAAAATCGCTCATGGCTTAATTTCAATGACAATTTCCATTTGCGCACAATGCAATGAAAACAAAAATAAACGCCATCAAATTATTGTATTTAGCAGCGCTGCAATTTTAGTACATATGAGCAAATATGCTAAATGTCAGAAGTGTGCAAATTATTATTGCCAAATTGTAAATGCTTGTTTGTGTGTACAGATGTGCGATTGCATGTTATTTTGTTGAACTCTGGTTTAGCTAACAGCTGTTTATGATTTTTACTCCATAGTTTGTTTAATATATGCATTTTCGCATTTATTCGTGCTGGTTTGTTCAAAGGCCATATGGAAATTTCCCATAATTGCACGGTTGCCTTAATTCCAGTGCGAAAATGAGAATATAATGAATAAAATTACACAGTTCAACAATAAAAAAATGAATAATAATTTTTTGCCTCCGACATATCGTTAGTGGTTTGTTATTAGGTGTGCATTCACAACACTAGAAATATTTTTTTTAGTTTTTTCCTACGTGTGAATTCGGCTCTATTCTCTGTATCGGTACAAATGCTTGCCAAACTTTTTTATATGGAAAAATATGTGGAAAAGTTTAAATTTGTCAGTAAACATTTTTTTGTCAGAATTGGGCTATTAATGTCGGTTATCTTGAACTTTCGACTACAATCCCTGAGAATACCATCCTTGTAACTTGACTCTTAGGTCACTTATACTCATTTATTTTACAGATCAGAAAAATCTGCACAACTTTGCAATATTTATATTTTTATTGTTCAATAAATGACTTCAAGTGACCATCAGGTCCAGGTGCTTTCTTTGCTAGAGCTTCTCAAATATTGCAAAAAACGCGATGTTTCACACCTTGACCTCGTTTTTTCAAAATCTGGAGCTGATGGAAACTTTATACTTACCAACACACTTTAGCAACCTTCTACCTATGAAGTGTTCACATAAGAACTAACATAAAACATAAAATTTCAAACCAGTGTAAGGTGTGCTGCAAAAGTTATGACATAATTAATTTTTCATCTCTTAAAAATTACATAAAAAATTCACTTGGGTATTTCAACATTTTGTTCCATCCGTGATTTATCATTCGAATAAATCTTCAACGAAGTAGGCAAGGACAGTCATTTTGAAGGACTAATATCTACAAAGCTAAAATCTCTCACCCCAAAAACGTAAAATAATTTGACAATGGATCTAAAATATCTAAAGACCCTGCAGAAGTTTTGCTTATAGATGCCAAAAAAAAATTTGTTGATCTCACGTAAAAAATTGACGTTCTATCATACAAGAGAGCAAGGCTTGCTATCATTTTTTTTACTCCGAAAAATTAAAATTTGTTCAAGCGTGCAAGGCCATATTCGGGAGAATATTTGGAGGCACACGAAGGCGGTTTCAACAGGACTTAACAAAAACGTGTATTTCTGATAACTTTTAAATACACACATCTGTATGATGTATTTTTTCATGTGTATTTACATATCCAGGGCTTATACTCAATACCCTCTAGGCACTTTTCACCTAGGCCTTAACTTATATAACGCTTGACAGAAGAATTTACTTTTAAATTGCAAAGTCAGAATTAACATCAGTGATGATAGGTAAATCCCAGATAGGTTCTAACATCACAAAGTAGTTTTTGTAAAATTGCAGATATTGCAGATATTGAATATAAGCCCTCGATATTTAAATAGGTAGACCTTTTCTGATTTTTTTTTACGTGGGTAAATTGCGTCTAAACTGCGCCTATTATATTACCTTTAACCGCTTGTTAATTAGTATGATTATATTTATACCAAATGAATATTTGTTTATATATTTTATAGTGATAACATTAGAGTGTATCCCAAAATAGAGGGTGGTTTCTAGACAACGGGAAATATGCAAATATTTTTCTCGAAACAGTTAAACCTCCAAACATATTTAGTAGTAGTAGATTAGTATCGTGGCGATACCTTATATATATGGCAACATCTTTAAATTTTATGAGCTCTCGCTCTATGTTGTAAAAACCACATTTTTGTTGCTATGAACTTAGATTATGGCCTTACTTCCAAACGTGGGATCTCTGTTTGCCACCATGCGCAATGATCTCCTGCCTAATACGGGGACGCACATTGGTCGAAATGACCTGTTTCAGCGGCAGTAATTCACAGAAAGAAGTTTGAGCTGTAATATTTGGCACATGTATTAGTGACAGTTAAAGAAATGTACAGTGAAAAAATCAGCTAGTTGGATCGATATATAGGGGAGTTATATCGATTTATATGTCCGTCCGTCGAAATATTGTCCAACCAATTTTTTTTTTTTTTAATATTTATTAAATCATATTATCAAATTAATTTCTGTACTCAAATACATTAAATAACTTAAACAATATTCTCTGAAAGGTTTATATATAACATCTATCCAGACGGTTCATCAATACTTATTCTAACTGTAAAGAAAGATAAGGTAAAATTAAGAAAATTGTTATGTTAACATTTGTAAATAAACTCTTACGTCAAAATATTCCAACGTCTTCATCACCACTTCCATTAAATTTCGCAGATATCCAATTAAAAACGCGTCTTGCATTGTGGTTATTTTCTAACCAAAAACTTACAATATCGGAATTGTTGATTTTGATGGTGCCTGAAATCAGTTATATTATGAGTTGGGGTAAATTGGGGCAAAAGATTTTTTCACGATATGAAAGCTCACATCTTGACCTATCTACAGATATAAATAACTTTGCGAATGAACTCGAATGAAGACGGTTCTATTCCAATAAACACAGACGCCACCACCAAAACGTCACTACAAACACGACACACTTTAACGCAGATTTTCATCAAACACAACACTTTTATTTAGAAAATAATTAGAACATATTGTTATACATACCTTGAGAAGTAATTTCCATTTTTTAGATATTTGTATTATATCAACTATTATTAAAAAAACATATGTTTCTATTTCACTATTTTGAAGTAAATCAACAGAAAACGAAGATGAAAAAATAACTGTTGTTTTGACAGCTTTGTTATAAAAACAGAGATGCCACCTGGTCATAATTTTTTCGTTTTCGGGTATTCTAAATAGTTTCCTACAAAGTGCAATTCTTAGTTTTAACAAAAACATAACTTTAAAAATGGACTTTCTGCCGCTGAAACCGGTAATTTCAACCAATGTGGGACGGTGGAATAAAAGGTGTTACACATTTTTTTCTCCTTCTAGGATCTTTCCATTACAATAATGTTCTCGTATGTTCATCCCGTTCTTATGGCTTCTATGTTAATTAGGTAGTGCGCCACTAGGTTAAATAAAACTACTTATAGGATAAATAAAACTACTTATAGAAAAGACCCAGAACTCGAAAAGCGTTTCTTTTAATTAAAAACCGATATCAACACATTTATTAATTCGGTTGAAATCAATTACGGCTCTATTAATGGAAGTTTTTCGTGCATATAGAGCACTGATTCCCAAAGTGGTCCAGGAGGATCCCCAGCGGTCCACGGGCGACTCGACAGGCCACCTGCAGACTAAAAAGGAAAGAATTTTGGTATAACACTGAGTTAGGCGATGTGGAATTGTCGGCGGTGGATATTTGAATACTTGCGTATTTTCAATGCTACAGGACAGTACGCCACCATTGCCTTTTTTGAAGAGATTCTAGAGTAAGAGAGGGTTCCCTGATGGCAGATGCTGGTTTTATTCAAGCACTGAGCCCGCACTCGTACATTTTTGATCTTTACTGATGGCCCCAAAACTGACTTAGGGTCGGGATCAGGAGTACTTTTCGAAGTAGACTACATGGTCACAAATAGGTGGAAAGGAAGGAGTTTACATGTCTACTGGTACAGCCAAGCTGCACTTAAGGTGTTGGCCAGCCCTCTATCTAAGTAGTTCCAAACTAGTTCGGCAATGCAAGTCTCGACTAAATTATGTTGGTAAAGATAACGAGCTTGCTTTACTCTGGCTGCCGGGCAACTCGGAAGTGCCTGGAAATTAGACATCTGACTCTTTGGCCATAGTTAGCTTAGACCAGGCATTCCCTGATCCGCAACCTATAACAGGTTGGCACTCCCCACTTCAACCATCGAAGCCACCACCAGGAACTGGATACTTCGCTCAGGAATGACTGGGAGCCATCGAGTGGATGATGCAGGTGGGCAAAACTCATGTTGTCTTCAATCTGAGAAGGTTTGCCTAATTATTTCCTCTCACTAAGAAGACGGGACTGCTTTCACGTGACACAAACACCTGACTGTGATAGGCGTAAATGACAACTCCATTTGCCCATCCAGCTTTGAAGTGGAACACCTTTTCAGCTTCTTGCTTGCTTACTTGTTTATCATCGATTTATCTAAATTGGGGCTTTTCTTTTTTGTCAGTTAATGAATTTTAAGTTTGGCGTAGAAATCTTTGCAGTTTTGTTGTTTCAAGTTTTGTTTTTTAAAAATGCCAGTGACGAATATCTTTCGCATCACTTTAAAATTCGGAGCGATAACGATAACAATGATGCCATCAACACAAACATAAATACTTTTTGCTAAATACATCACATGCAAATTCATGAGTGAGCCGATCATGTGAGGAGGACATATATTTCCTCAGAGCAAAATAGTTCTTTCCTGGCTTCAGGAGCTCTGTTTTTTTTTAAACTGGCAAGTGTGTTAATCACATTATTTTATTAAATAGAAAACAAGAAAGTATTTTTATTTTTTATTTTTGCCACTTCGAACTCAATTTTGGAAGTCACCCGCAATGCAAAATTAAAGATACGGGTATTCTTCTACTTTGCAAGGATTTCAAGTTTACCAACCAGCATCTCGATTCACATACGGAAATAGAACCCGAAAAGCGCTCAATACTAGAAATGTTACACCCTTAAAAAGGAGACTAGCTGAAGGACGCGTTCCCAAGCTTGGAACGTCCAAAAGCTATATACAAAAGTTTAAATGTATACGGATTAGTGAATTCCATAATATGGCGCCTTACAAAAGCAAGCATGGCATACGATTTTCTAATACTAAATTGATATGATTTGTGAATGTAAACTTCGAATCAAAAATTACTTCAAGATTATTAATTACATTTGAATGTCCATATTAGTTTAATTATCTATCTGTAGCAAATTTTTATTATAATTTTTTGAAAAAAAAAAAACCTAAAATAAAGTATCCCTTTCCTATATGATTGCCAAGCGCTAAGAAATAGTTTTTCACATTTTCTAACAAACGTGTAATGTTGAGTTGTGTCACTTTTGAATATAGTGTGAGATATGTTTCGAGTGTGTGTGGAATCGGTCCATAAATAAAATTTTTAATAAAATCTTGACACTAGGGTCACCTACAGCATTTTTGTGTTTTTTTTTTTTTGAAAATTATTTATTTTCGCGTTACCAGTGATTATTTCAAAATTTAGCCAAATTTTTAGTAATTTGTCATTCCATAATCTATTTTATAAATAATTTGGATGCCAACTATTTCACCGCGATATACATATCGTCGTTTAAAGTACAAAACCGCGTAACTGACATTTGCTGCCAAAAATGGGATTTGCTCACACAAGCTCTTGGCTCAATCGTTATCCATTCGCCCTAAAATACGCTGGACAGAAATTTGATTTCTTTATAAAAAATTGAGCGAGTTTGAAATATGAGTGTTTTTACTCTCTGGAAAATAATTTACGCAACCTCACATACGCGGTTTTGTACTTTAAACGACGATATCTATGTACTTCAGTAAACTAATCAGAAGTTTTGGAGCCGAATTTAGTTCTGCAGTGATTTAAGGCATAGAGGTTTGTTAGAAAACTCACTTTGCTATGAATATACGAGCATTATTTAAGATGAAAAAAACATACAATTTTAAAACTGAAAACAATAAGCGTTATAAAATTAAAAGCCTTCGGAATTATATATATTTTTTTTATTTCGTTATATCGATGAACAAAAATAGATTGTATTCAACTACATATGTATGTATGTATGTACATATTTGCATACAAAAACTTTGCTAATTCTATGACATTGGAATTTTATATAAATTAAATTTGGCGTGCAGGAATTTATTTTGATGTATTTAGTATTAATTAAAATAGTTAGCTTTATGGCCCCACTGAACACTAATATTATATTCAATTGGAATCATCAATATTAAAATTTAAAGGTCAATTATGTTTGCTTATATTATTTTACGAAAAAATTTTGTTGCAGAATAATTTTTCGCGTTTAAATATGTGCCACGTATGTATGTTTGTATTTATAAGTTATACCAGCGAAATTGCAGTAGGTTTGAAATTAAAAGATTAGGCACCATACATTTTATTTAATATTTAACTAAATTCTATGGCAAGATTTTGCATAGAATATCATAGGAAAGCAAATTTTACCTTTTTTGGTGGCAAACACTAATCTGCATTTCCGAAGGATTTTAGTGCGCTGAATCCGAAGCTGGGCGTAGAATTGCTATATATCACGTTAAGTTTTTGTGTCGTGTAAAAAAATAATTGACGATACTACACATATGACGAAGAACATTCTTCTTTTGCACTTTTGGGTTAGGATATCACAAAAATATGGCCAGACTCGGATCCAGCACTCCCATGTACCTCGGGAATAAAAGAACGTTAGTGCTTTTGCTTCTTGACCCTTGTTATTGGCCTGTATAATCAAAATAAATAAATAACACACATTTCCATTTAACAGCAGAATATATTTCGAGCCCTAACCGCCAAAATAACGTAAGCGACACTTTTTTCAAAATTTTCTTTTTGATGCAGAAATATTCGTAGAGCATCTAGATGCATTTCTGTATCAAAAAGAAAATTTTGAAAAAAATGTCGCTTACGTTATTTTGGCGGTTAGGGCTCGATTTGAATTCATTACAAGTATTCCATGATGAAAATCAACTTATGAAGCTTTTATTAGCCTCACTTACATACAAAGGCTTTTATTTATTTTTTAAGCAATTAAATTCGCATATCAGTTACAATAACTGTGGGCCGCTACGCCTCTCCACATATCGGTCATTGCAATTTTATGATTTTAGCTTCCTTAAAGAGGTGATTGCATATTAGATATGGTCAGTAAAAGAGCTTTCCGTCTACCTGATATCTGCAGTGTTTTTAAAACGAACCTGGTGACTCTTTTATGTGAAACGATTTCCAATTATGATATCTAAAGTTTTTCTGACAGCCAGGCAACTAAGTATTAAATCGCCAGAAAAAAGGCAACTGTTTTTAAAAGTATTTAGTTGCTTAAATCTACCGACCATTTGCATTTGAATGGAAATTGAAAAAGTAACGAACTTAAACGATACACTCGATATCCCTCTTAAAAATGCTCTAACACTTTGCACTACCGTAAATTCTCAACGAACAAAGTCTTAAATTAAACTCAGGTGGCAAGAGTTCTTACCTCACATCGTCTAATTGGATTACATGGAACAACTACTGCAGAAGTAGCTGATTATTAAGTAATTGTATGGGATACAGGATTGAACCCAATGTAGTATGACACTACATTAGAGTAGAAATTTCATGAAATGGTCCCTTGATTTTTCACCACAATGTCGAAACACAAGTTTTTGTTAACTGGTGTTGAAAGTCTTAAACAGCATTTACAGAACTTGCAGGTATATACAAAATGCAGATATATATATATTATATACAAGATGCACTTACAAAAATACAGTCCGCCTTTTTGGAACCGCCATCTTTAGTTTAAAAACTGACACCGAATTCTTATCCAGCGACCGCAATGAACCTCAAAATAATGATTTAGTTAAGCTTATTTGAATATTTTTATTTTATCGACCATTTTTGACAGAAACCCAAAATTTTTTGGCGCCACGCTTCTTTTTAGAGACAGTTATTTTGAGGTTAGACAACTTCTTTTCACAAAGAACCATACGACATCAAAAAGTGCACTTTTGGAAAAATTGTTTTATGTGCTCAAAACAGTATTGCACAAGATGACGTGATGTAAGACGAAGGCGACCGATAGGGTAATAAAATTGCAATCAGAGGCGGTGCCATCTCAGATATAAAATAAGGATGTTAATATTTATTAAGCAAAACTTTTTTCATCATATACCCTCAAATTGTTTGTAACGGGTGATTTTTTTGAGGTTAGGATTTTCATGCATTAGTATTTGACAGATCACGTGGGATTTCAGACATGGTGTCAAAGAGAAAGATGCTCAGTATGCTTTGACATTTCATCATGAATAGACTTACTAACGAGCAACGCTTGCAAATCATTGAATTTTATTACCAAAATCAGTGTTCGGTTCGCTTTACGTCCGATTTATGGTCTACATAATCGACCAAGTGAGCAAACAATTAATGCGATTGTGACCAAGTTTCGCACTCAGTTTACTTTATTGGACATTAAACCAACCACACGAATGCGTACAGTGCGTACAGAAGAGAATATTGCGTCTGTTTCTGAGAGTGTTGCTGAAGACCGTGAAATGTCGATTCGTCGCCGTTCGCAGCAATTGGGTTTGCGAAACACATTTCGAACCGAACACTGATTTTGGTAATAAAATTCAATGATTTGCAAGCGTTGCTCGTTAGTAAGTCTATTCATGATGAAATGTCAAAGCATACTGAGCATCTTTCTCTTTGACACCATGTCTGAAATCCCACGTGATCTGTCAAATACTAATGCATGAAAATCCTAACCTCAAAAAAATCACCCGTTATATCGAGCCGTAACCACCAAAAATTTGTAAGCAAATTTTTTTTCCAAATTTCTGATTCAAAAATAAAATTTTCAATGTGCTTTTCAAAAAAAATAGTCCTAACTATTTGCAAAGATCTGTTGACTTCGGAAGGTGGGGGAATATTTCTATGTTTTTACTATATTTTGCTACATTTGCATATAATAATAATATATTGGCAATATGTTAGTGTTTGGCCGAGCTTCTCCTCCTATTTATGGCGTGCATCTTGATGTTGCCGCCTAAAGGCAAATATCTGCACATTTACACCGACTCCGAACGATGACTGTTTTTTTTATGAGAAGCTCGTTTTCATCGCAGAAATATAATTAGAGGTTTGCCATTACCTGCCGAGAAAAAACATTTTTTTTTTATCTGTTTATGATGTTGGTCGGAAAAACTAACCACTACACCACAGCATATTCACCTTAAAATATGCTTTCAAATTTATTGGAATTTATAATAGTTGTGTGAATATTAAATAATTAACTTTATCAACTTAGAAAAAAATTTGAATTTTAATCTTTGAAATTATTTTTTCGAAAAATCCGAACCCTCGGGGAACACTACTGATCCGCACCCTGATCGGGTCTCATTATCCGTGGCTGACGCCTAGCGCTTCCTATTAGTGGCACAAAATAAGACTAGGCTAGCGAAAAGAAAAATCTAGTTTTGCCCATTAAGATGGTTTCACTGTTTTTAAAAATATATATACTCACACATATAAACATTTAGGGGATTCACAAGACGTGTTAACCGTCGTAAAATCTTAAGCTTAAAACTTGATTATGTAAAATAGCGGTTAAAATGGTTGGGGGGTTGGCTAATTATATATTCTTTATCAGTTTAAAAGAATTTCGGTTTAGTTAGAAATCCCCTAAAACCATTTTAATTAAAAAAGATGTTAACCTTAAGATTTTACGACGGTTAACACGTCTTGTGAATCCCCTATTTGTATGGTTGTTTGAAATTGCTGGGATTCTTAAGGTTTTTTCTCAATCTCTGCTTAGTTTTCTTTTTGCAACCAAGCATGCTAGTATATTAATTTTTAGTTTGTAAGATTGAAAAAATTTGTACGAAATCATATAGGCAGAAATTTTAAACTAAAGAAATTATTTCATAACTTTTTATTCATTATTGAGACAACCTGTTTTCATTGGCATAAGTAAATATGAGGCCACGAGGACCAGAGAAGCCTTTCTATAATTTATTTTATTTTTTGTAATATGAGGCAGAAGGATCTATAAAAAATAATAGCTGTCTTTTACTAAAAAGTTCCTTGCACCTGTAACTAAAAGGGCGTGCCTCTGACTACTACCGTTTCGACTCTAGTAATGCATTTTAGGTGCACTAGAATTTTGTTTGAAATGCTAGTTAGACTACTCTGGCTCTCAAGGCCTCATATGTATCTATGGTAGCCAAAAAAAGCGGAGCGATAGAAGCTAAAAGGCATGAAAGGATTGAGATTAACTTGCCGAAAATATTTTTTAATAAGTACCAATATTAAATGATTGGTGTACTTTACTGATATTAGCGAAATCATTTAGGTGGTTATGGATCCAAAAGACAATGATATTAATTATCGAGGAATTAGTGCTTGGCTTTTATTTTCATGTTAAAATTTTTAATCCATTTGGAATAAAAGAAATTTATAATTTAATTCATACGAATCTTTTTTTTGTACATGCGTACAAAAGTGTAAATTTAAAGCATGTGATTATTTAAAAGCTTAAATGAATTACAAAATACATATGTCTTTGTATGATCCGAATATTTTTGTACCAAAAATTTTTGATAACTCAACCACAATTTTTTCTTCATCCTTAACAATACACATATTACCATAAATAAAAACTGTTGCACGTTCAATACATTTGACCTACATTGTATTAGGAAAAGCAAAATAATGCAGACCATAATCGAAATCACAATCAGTGTGCATTTCCAAAAAAGAAACATGTACACATCTGGGTATATAAATTTGCATGAAAGCAGATACGTGAAAAATTTCTAAAGAAATACCTTGGCATGTCAGCGACACACGCACACAAACACAAACACATTATTGGGCACAGGGAAAAGCAACGTATAGTAAAACTGTCGAAAATGTTTGCAAAAATGCAACGCTTGAAACGAAATTCGTTTAGTGCATAGTAAGTAAGTAAGAAGAAGAAAAGAATGCGAAGGAATAACAAATGAGACGAAAATTCAAAGGCAGTCGCTGCATTGACATAGAAATCAGAATGAATGATGATACAAGGCAGAGGACTATTGAAAAGGCACTGTAGGTACATCTACAAAATCTATGTATGTATGTATGTATAAATAAAGGACACGTGCACAATGAGTGCAATGTCCTTGTACACACGCACACACACACATATATGTATAAACATAGACACATTTCTTCCGATATCAATGAGTAGTATTGGGTTGACATTAAAGCGCAAATAAAAATTCACAGACGCTAGCTGGGTCAAGAGTTGAACGAAGAGCATGTAGAGTATTCGTGCTTATGTGTTAACGTATAAGCATTGAACTTACACTTTGGTAGCAAAATTTTTGTATGCGTGTATTAGGTAGTTCGCTACATAGAATGTGTAATTGTATACTGCATTGCCAAGTACATACTTTTTAGCAACAGCCGAGGTCGTGATCCTGTTGTAACACTACCATGTAAACTTTTTTGGTTTTGTTAAGCACTTTTCATACACACGCACATGCACATACACGAAAATGCAAAAAAAAAAAAATATGTATGCACATATGTGCTTTATGTTATTAAACATGTTTTTTTTTCCACAAACAAACCGGAACGAATTCATTTCCACACTTCTTTAGTGGCTTAGCCATAATTCACGCGATTACTCCAAACATTTACGTAGAAAATCTTCATGAACGTCCAAATTGCGTACGCGACCGGCCGGTGCAGCGTATCAACACAGCGTCAGATGATACCACAGACTGAGGAGGATTTTTTCAAAAGCACTTCGTGGGCTACGTCGTCGTTTGTAGTAAATCCCAGCTGTCGAATCGAATAGAGTTGAATCGCAGCATTGAGTACGAGGCGGCGAGTTTGTGCCAAATTCCTTTTGCTGCAGCAGCAGTCGCAGCCGCAGCCGCTGCCGCTGCCGCATCATCTGCCACTCCGGCTGTCTTCTTTTGTTAGTTCCCATCGCTTGCCTTAGCTCCGGCAATGAAATCGAGGCATCGCCAACACCAGCAGTTGGACTGGTGGTAAATTTTATTGCTCCAAATGCTGTTCAAGCGACTATTTGATGATGTACTGTTGTTATTGCATTTGTTTCTTTCCTAAATCTGTGCTTTAATATGTCTCTCTTAGTTCACTGGTCGTCGTCAAAGTTAGTCGGTTTTGATGGGTCGCGGCTGGAGCATTCGCAGAAGCAGCAGCAGCAGCAGCAAGGATTGAGGCTGAAGAAGTTGGAGCAAAAACTTCGTTTACCGTGTAAATAAGCAATGCGATACTAGGCAATCGGTTGCGAGAGCGAGAGAACGAAAATGGGAGAGCTAGTGAGATAATTTAAACGAATTAAATTAAGAATAAACAGCGAGTTGGCGCTCGCGCTTACTCTTGGATGAGTTAGTTAGTTAGTTTTCAAATCTCGCAGATCCTTGTGGATGCTGAGCTGAGGTCGCTACTTTGCCCTCGCCCTCGTTAGTCCCAATATTAAGCTCCTTTTGTAGTTTTGTCGCTGTGTGCTAATACACTTTTCTTGCGCGCTCGCACGCGCTTGCTTTCTCTAACTTATATCTCACACTCAGAGTTGAGTACAGTGCGCTCTGTAAGCATTCCCTTTCAGCATTAGCCGAAGTGTCAAATACAATTTGAATAACACGAGCATTAAAATGTCAAATACCTCGCCTATTTGGTGTAATCAAATAGGCCAGTTGTCTGGGTAATCCGCGCAAAATGTTATTGTTCAATTTATTTGCGAGTTAATAGTTGTACATATGTATGTATGTATGTATGTATGTATGTATATGCATGCAATAACTTTGAAGTGTAGCAGTAAAATTATGCAGCAACAATGCACTCGCCCATGAGCACAAATTAGAGCTATAAAGGAAGGAAATGGGAGGTTTGCATATGCATATTTAAAATCTTGTATTATAAAATTAATTTTACCTTCCTTTATTTGGGTACCTACTATTTAAAAAAAAAGGAATAGCATGTCGCAATAAAAAACCAAAAAAAAAAAAATATTACAATGAAATGAATACTGAATGTTTCGCCAATATACCTCGAGTCATAGAATCTTGCAGGGAAGTCACCTGTTATGTTGACGGCGACAGGTGAACTCGCGCAAAGAATCTTCGGGCATAGCCCAATATAAATAATAATAATAGAATGATGTCTAAACAATATGTTGGTGTTTGGCTGAGCTTTGCCTATGATTTGTGGCGTGATTATGTTACACAAAGGGGAAGGAGCTACAGTTTTACCCAGCCACCGAACATCAAATGGATTTTGTAAGAAGCTTTTTTATAGCAGAAATACACTCAGATGATTGTCATTACCGCTATTAGAAACAACTTTTTTTATGTTATGGGAAATGTTGGCGCGCACTTCTAACCACCACACCACAGAGGCCGCATAGCCCAATGGACAGCATAAATGTAGGATGTATATGGATCCGTGTCTTAATAGCATAGAGTGCCCTAGATAATCATCAAAGTAAAATCATGTCAAAGGTGTATAATGGTCAGCCAAATGTATTTACGGTTATTACGGTTACAGCCACCAATACTGTTTATTCAAAGAAAAATATTTTAGAAAGACGCCGCTATTAACATACGTAAATATATACATAGTTAAGCCGCGATAAAAGCGATCAAAGTATCAGTCATATCGATGAATGAGTGGAAGATCTACCTATCGCGGCAGCCAGTTCGAAAACGCCCCATCTGAGAAATTTTTTCAAGCACGGCCTACTTCATAATTTGATTGAAGAACGTGCTAATTCAGAATTTTATTGAAAAACACCCTATCTCAGAATTCGGCTTAAAAACGTCCCACCTCAAACGAGAATTCATTGAAAATGTGCGCAGATAGGGCGTTTTTAAAACGGCAGCTGACTTATGGCGTTCCTCAATCAAATTTTAACGTAGGGCGTTCTTGAAAGGAAAGAAATTTTGTTGCCAAAATATGATACAATGAAAATCAGACTTAACATTATTTCCTTCCCATTTTTCACATAAAAAATTACTACATAACTTGTTTATTTATTATCGATTTTCATCGTGAGTAGCTTGTTTTTTTTTGCATAAAAATAGGCATCAGTCCAAGCGAAAAAAAAAATTAAATTAAAATTTTTTTAAATGTTGAAAATAGATTTTTTTTTTTCTAAAAATTAAAATATCTTTAATCTGCGACCCAACGTGTTTAGGCATTTTGTTTTGTCATTTAAAAACTCGAGATTTTCCTTACAGGTTATCTGGTTATGTGGTTATGCGGCTATATTTTTTATTCAGTTTACAACAATAAAACACACTACATAATAATAATTTTTAACAAGATGACCTGATAACCAGGCAAGCGTGAACACGCACAATCATTTGTTTATTTTTTTGTATGAAATAAATATGAGCCGGAAATTAAATATGTTACTCATACGCCATGTATCCGCGCGTTTGATCAAATTAAATAGGAAAGCAAAAAAGCTTCTGCCGGAAGTTACCGTCCCATTGTTTGCTGCTGAATCGGATATAATAAGGATTGGTTATTTTGTAATTAGACATGCACAAAAAGCTACCCTTTTGACATTTAACGTTAGCGTTGGAAATTCGTTTGTGAGTAGTTAAGCTGTAAATAAATAAATACATACTTAATATGTAACGAATCAATGTTAAAATATATTAAATATGCAAACAAGTTTATTCACACGGAAGTCTGCTATTTACACAAATGAACTGCATCTAAAATAACAGCCAACAGCAATGTTAAGTATACCGTTTACATGCATTTAACATTTATGTTAATAAACATTTCATAAGTACGCTGAGCATTGCGACTGTTAAATAGCATTTATTTTACACAGAGCACTGTAGTGTTGATTAACATTTAATGTTCTGTTAGGACTAATTAACATAGCAAGTGACTTGTGCCCTCAATAGAGACAATTACATAAAAAAATATAGAAACTAGATTTGCATATCAAAATGAAATTAAGCATTAAAAAAAAGTGACAGAAGACATCTCACAACTTAGTAAAAAATCAAAATCGCACCAAATATTAATCTCTCATCAAAAATGCTACATAGTTTGCATGTGACAGCTGCCTTTTAATAATTTCTTTGTAATCCATTACTTAAATCAAATAAATTAAAACTTTTTCGATTGTACAATTTGCGCGAGAATTAAATAATTGGAATTTCAATATTTGTGTACATACATTTCTGTTGTGTTGTACAAAAACCGTCTGAATCAGTTTTTTGTTTTTTATTGCTGCATATTTTAAGCGTACTCATTGAGGTGATGCATGCTGATTTATCCACATACTTACTCACACACGTATGCACGTTTTTTGTTTTATTTGTGTTTATGGTTTTAAAACTTGCTATTAAATAAACAAGCGTGTGTAAATGAATAGTTTAATATTATTTTAAAATAGTCCATTTGCAGTCAAAAGTAATTAACTCATATCAATTGGCTGTGTAGGCACAAGTACCTGAAAAACCTTTGGGCAGCGGTTTTTGTTTGTTACGATTTAAAATGAAATTTACTTTCAATATTTGATATGTAATTTACTTCACATTCATATATACTCATTTATAGTTTGAATTTGTGCGTAATTGCATGCCTTTTGGTGTTGGGTATTGAAATAATGCAATTGCATAACAGAAGTTCCCACCGATTCGAAATCTATTTGATTCCTTGCCCCCTGCCAACGTAAGTCAGTAGTGTGTCCGGGCGTATGAGCGAAATCAATGTCTAGTATAAATGCGGTGACCGAATACGGGACAAAAATAATTTTTCTAATTTTTGCCACAAAGACTAACAGATTTTAAAACCTTCTTAAATGATCCTAGATGTATTAACCTTGAAACAGCATCCTTAGAGTAACATCACACATTTTTAGGATACTTTTCTTGGGAGTTTTGCGCCACAAAATTTGCTGCAAAAGTTCCTTAAGTTTTCGTATAAAGTACAAGTTTAAAGTATATAGGGCTTGCCGTTAATTTTTGGCTATTTTTTTTTGTAGACGGTAATACATGTTTTGTTCATACAAATTTAGGATGGTCGACAATTCAAAATCACTAAAATCAATTTTAATGAGCTACAAAACTTCAACCAATTTTTTTTTCTAAAGATTCTGTTTAAAAAGTTTGAAATTTTGGTGAAACTTTCCAGAATTAATTTTCATAGTTTTTGCAAAAAATCGGAAATTTCGATTTATTTGGTTTTTGTTAGGAAAGGAGCTTTACTTTCATAAAAAATAATAAACATTTAACAAAAAAAAAGAAAAATAGTCAAGCCTTGCTAAAATGTTGAGTGCTAATTTTTGTTTTGGTCACTGTATGTGTTCATCCATTCGAATTACAGGCATTCAGATTAGAATATAATAACTGTTTATAGAAAAAATTACGATTACATACCAACATCATTTAAAACTGGTGTGATTTATTTGTTTATGTATGTATGTGAATTTTCAACACATGTTCATATGTAAGTGCAAAAATTCTAAAAAACCTGTGAATGTTTTATTATTGTTTGTAGAACTGTTTACACATTTTTATATGTCCTTACGAATTTTGCATTTTATGTCTCTTTATATGCGATACTAAGAAATTCAACAAAACGTCGGGTTAAAACGTGAAGAACAGCGTTCTCTTGCACATACATAAATGTACTGATCAATAAGCCTATGAAATACCAAAAGTAATCTACCAAAATACGATAATTAACTACGAACTTGTTTTTAAATCTTTTTTTTATATATATATATATTTTTTTTAAATTTAGTTTCCTTTAAATTTTTGTTTGATTTTTTTAAGAAAACTTTTTTAAATTTCATTTAATTTTTAGAAGCTTATTTAATAATTTTTTTCTTATTTTTATTCAATTTATTTTGCTGTATTAATTCACGTTTCTTATAATTATTAGATTTTACGGTTGAAAAAAAAAAATAAATTCTTTTGATTTCATTAAATTTCTAGGAAACCTATAGCTAAAAATTAACAGAAAAATGCGAAGGCCTCCTCGTTAGCAGATCTTTAAATTTTCTTTGCATAGAAGATGCTGATGAATATGCTTTGGTTAGAGTATTCGAAGAAAGTCTTTAATTTTTCCAAAGCTAACAGAGAAAATCGACTCAGCCAAAAGAGATGCTTGCTTTCTGGATTGTGCTTAACAAAACTAGTTAGCACGACCAACACTCAAATAAACTACATAAATAAGGATTGAACAATATTTGACATTGATGCATGCTAAAGAAATAAGCTAGTATATGCATTTACTGGTTAATGAGCAGCTGAAAATGCGATTTTATTGCCCATTCAAAAATATTGGGACCTTCAAGTTCAGCGTTGTGGAAAGGATTTATTTTCGAAAGATATGGAAATTTATTTGATTTCAGCATTTTGCGTTGCTTTTTTATTTAACCCCCATAATAATACGAGTGATTTCTTTTATTAAGAAAATTTGCATTTTCGTTATTCGCGCGAATATTTCTTATACATACATTTTTATGCTTACAACAATGAAAAAAATAAGCAACAGCAAAAATGCGGGCTAAAATTACGAAAAACGAAAGCAAATGCAATGGAATGTAGAAAGCGTTGTATCCTTTTGCTACAGCAAAGACAGGAAAGAGTACGCCAACAACAATTGCAAATAGCGCAACTAAACGAAATGTCACAGTTGCCAAGCTGCAATTGTAGTGGTGAGCACAATTGCTGGCATACATAGGTGCCTGTGTGTAGTTGCGTTCATGTCAAGTGAGTCGATTCGTTGCAATTTTTTAGTATTTTTTATTTTTGTTTTGAAATTTTGTATGCTACCTTTTTTTTTTTTGTAGCTATGAGGAGTCAGTCGCTTATAGAGAGATCAGCTCTAATCGTTGTTATTGCTGGCACTCGAGCGTTGTGCCTTCGCCATTCGCGTTTGCGTTGGCGGTCATGACCAAAAGTGGTAATTCGTTTAGGAACCAACAGAAGTGTGCGGCATACTACACTTCGGCGGCAATGCTTTATGGGCGCCTCTAACCGCGTCATACGCAAATTGACCCCATTAATCTACTACAATGACAACAACAACAACAACTGCAATAGTAAAAACGAGTGCAATAGCAATGGCTGGCTACCCGCATGCACAATAGTTTAGTAGCTCGGCATTGGTTTTCAACAAAAATAACAACAGCCACATAAACAATGACAGTTGAGTTCTGAATCGGAAAAATGTGCGCGCAGCTTTGAAGTCGACAAGGCCACAGATTACCATGCGCCAAGAGGGACTCTGCCTGCGAAAGGATGTGTGCGAAATGAACATTTGTAAGCGTGCGCACACACACACCGAACACACGCACACAAGAAGCAATAGTGGCGGCATTGGCGTTGTTAGCAGACCAGTCGCGCGTTTCGCGCGTTTCGCACGTTCGCCCCCACCCCCCTTTTTATCATCACGCACGACCTTCCGAGCACTTCAATTTTATTTGCTACGCTTTTTTTATAAGCGCATACTGCTTTTTCACCATTTTGCGGCGCAGCTGTGTGAGCGCTGATATTTTGTACAGTTTCTTTCCACGCTAAAATTTTTGCCGCCGTTTGTTTTCCATTTTTTTTTTGTATAGAATTTTTTACTGCCTTTGCTGCCGTTGCTGATGCTATTGATATTGCCATTTCATTTATTTTTTGCTGTTAGTTGGTTTGCTTGTTACTTTAGTTTTGAAATTTTTTACCCCTTGTTTTTTTTTCATTTAGTTGTTGTCCTCAATTTGTTTGTTTCTTGGTTGCGCTGTTTCCAGTTTATGGTTGGTTGATTTGTCCAACAGATAAAGTAAAAGTGTTTTGTTTGTTTGTTTTTTTTTCTGCCCCCCAGCCGCTGTGAATTTGCTTAAGCTTCACTCCTCCACTTTGATTTATCCTGCATGTCCTTGTCGCCACTTTTACGATCCTCGGAAAGTAAAAGAATAGCCATACAGTAGAACTTATTGAGGAAGGCGTACAGCAAATCACAAATCTAAATATAAATACGCCCAAAGAAAAGTTTGATATTGAAATAAATTGTAAATACCCTATATACGACGCAAAATAATAGATATCGGAAAAGAGGGCGTGGCACTCAGCCATCGATCTGTTCTAAAAAAAGTTTTATAAGCCTCTTCTTTTATATTTTTCTTCCATTTCTTTACACCGTGCGACAAAAAAGAAACAAATTTTAAAACAAAGAATCGGATTTTTTTCAAAGGACTTTGAAATTATAAAGATATGATTAATTCAAAAAATTATTCAAAAAAATCAGTGCAATGTAGAATAACAATATGAATACCAAGTGCGAGAGAAAACTCTATAGAAATTAAAAACCGAAAAGTTTTTTGGTTAAAGAAGAAGAATAGGTATTGAAAATGCGCTCTTGATAAATTTTATCTTTTTAAGTTAATAAAGGTTGCAGGACGAGATGATGGGGTCGTGCGTATATTAGTCCTCAAACAATAATTAAAAAAAATAAACTATTGCAAATTTTCAAGGATATTTAAGGCGAAAATTTGTAAAAGGCATTTTCCATATCCATTCGTCCTTATGCAGCAAAAAATTGATTCCGTTATAATACTACAGAATTTTTTATTTTATATACTCTTATCCTTATACTGTTATCCTTCATTGTCTAGTTTTTTAGGACCCTTTGAGAGGTTTTCTAACTTTGCACGTCGGTTAACTTATAAGGTACAAAATTACTTACCAGAAAATCTCCTGCTTTGGAACAAAAACGTGACTACATTTTTTATAATTTTGAAGCCCTTGGGTACATTTTTTTTTCAGAACTTGGAATTTAGCCGATACATTAAAGCTTGTCGATAACTTTCGAAAATTTGATACATATCGATAATTAAACGAATTTAAAAAACTCTAAATTTCGATAACTCACGAAAATTCGATAATTCAAGAATGTATATATCTCGATATAAATTTATCTATATATCGATGAACTTTAACTACCTTTGTGAATTTATATAACTCGGTTAATTTTAATAGTTCCATATTTTTCGAAAGCTATTGACAAATTTCGGTAATTCGTTACACTCTGGTAACACGATAAAATTTGATGAGCAATGTAATTCGAAGATTTCAATAGCTTCGGTTCGATAAATTAACAAATTTCAGTTAATCAATAAATATCGATAACTCCACAAAATTCATTAACTTGACAAATTTCGATAATCCCATACATTTTTATAGCTCGATAGCGATCCGTAAATTTCGAGAACTAATTTGCTGAAAGAACTCTATGCATTCGGCAACTGGATAAAGTTCGTAAACTCTATAAATCACCCTAAAAAATCTGTTTAAAAATGCGACTATAAATCGAGTATATTTTTGTTTATTTTTTAAATTTTTTGGTAAATTTACACGATGAATATATATTTTTCTCGTTTACACATTTTTGCGTGTGAAAGTTCTTTGTGTTAGCGGCTTTACCCAAGACAACGGGTGAAATTAAACGGCAGATGTGCACTTTGTAGCTTGTACACACTTTTGTAGTAAATTTACGCACACCACATAAGCTATATTACACAACCAAAAAGTCCGCAACTTAAACAAACTATTCGTTGAATAATCGAGCATGTAATTTCGCGAATAATAAGGTAGGAAATCCGTGACCTACCTTTTAGCAAGGAAATTTACATAATTTTTGTTTTAGATGTATACATAAATGCTTTCCAAATTCGAATTAGAATGTTATCTAGGAAAAAATTCTCATCTACTGCAGCTTACTATCAAAAGCTGCTACAATTTAATTTCTAATACGTATTTTCTAAACAACGAAGCCCAGTTATTGTCAGCCCAAAAGCCAAAAAAGTTAATGGAAATTATACAAATATTTGCAAGGTCGTTCGTTGACTTTAAATGAGCTATTACTAAGTTTAAAACTATGCAAATAAATGTGACGTGCGCTTACTATATGTATAACAGGTAAGTGTAATTAAGTTTTAAACGAACCCATTTTCCACTAATCATAGCAGTTAACTGTGTGTGTATACATATATCCCCCGCTCGGACACTCCGCTACAAAACATTCAACCCGCACAAAATTTAGCAAAATAAGTAAAAAATGAGTATGCGAAAAATATTTCGTTTGAAATATTTCTACATTTTCTAACTACAACCAAATTTAAAAGAAATTAATTAATCTAAATACGACACGCTGCAAAATTGCAGGTATATCAATACAAATATATGGATTGAATGAGGCTGATAACTGTAAAAATTAGTTAGGGGATTCACAAGACGTGTTAACCGGCGTAAAATCTTAAGCTTAACATTTTTTATGTAAAATAATGATTAAAATTGTTTTAGGACGAAAATAATATATTTTATTATCCGCTTAAAATATTTCGGTGTAGTGGGAAATCCCTAACCATTTAAAGAACCTCTCTTATCTGTCATTAAAAAGGATATGCATTTTTAAAATCTTTCCTTATTAAACCAGTGGGAAAACGTAATGTATAGTAATCGAAAAAATAATCAGTAAAACAACCCTTTTCACATTCGAAAATGCATTTTTTTCCCCAGGGCGATGTGTTAAGAAAAGTGGGGTATTCAATTTTGCATTAGCTGGTATCAAGAAATGAATGTGATTTAATATGAAATTTTACGGAGTGTATTTGATAAATAATTACCATTTTTTTACTACCTTAAATATTTTTAACTATTTGGCTTTTCATACAAAACCAAAAAAAAAATTAAAAAATTAATTCAATTAGTTGGCTGCTGAAACGGAAGTGTCAACATTGTGTTGGCTATCTAATCACCTCTTAAAACGTCGGAATTATTAGATTACACACTAAATTGTTTACTTGTTTGATCTGGGTTGTAATTAAAAAGCTGATTTCGTTTTGCTGGAGCTGTATTAAATTCCATAAATTTTAGGCAATAAAAAAATTATTCAATACATGCACAAAGTTCCATTAAAAATTTTTGCACAAATTAAATTTGTATATTCAAATTCATATTTGTATATCCGTATATGCATATTTGTGTGGGCCATTTCCAAAAAAAGTGTGCATGGCAGGTATTTTTTATATTTTTTTAACCTTCATCTCCTCCTTGTGAGAAATGTCACACAAAAAAATTTGTCAACCTTTCTTGGAGCCTATTTTTTAACCGAAGTTCGTAAAACTTCTTAACAATTCCTCTTAAATAAATACATTACAAAAATTCTGAAATGCGATGAAAAAAATTTATTTGTTTGCGAAATATTTCTTACACTCATATGTGACCCTTGACAAGGCAGTTCCTTCTATACAAAATCGCTTGTTGTACTTTCAATGTATGTACATATCGTCGTTTAAAGTTCAAAAAAACCGCATATCGTCATTCTGCAAAATGCGTAACTGACATTAGTTGCCAAAAATTGGATTTACTCACACAAGCTCTTGGCTCAATCCTTGTCCATTCGTCCTGAAATATACTAGCCAGAAATGCGATTGATTTATAAATAAGAGAACCATTTTGAAATATGAGTGTTTTTACTCTCTAGAAAATAATTAACATAATTCACATACGCGGTTTTGCTTATATTGATATGCGCTTTTGCATTTTGTTGATACGCGGTTTTGTACCTTAAACAACGATATGGGCATGTAAATGTATGTATGGACATGCCTCATCGCGTGCTTTTTTGTCAGCTTTTCGAGTTTTATATTCAGGTAACGTGGTTGACTTTGTTTCTACCTTTTCTGTACTTTAATTGTTTGCATGAGCTTTTAAAAAAGCTTCTTTCTTACTTAAACTGTACGCTGTATTCCTGGCCCTGTAAGCGTAACCCTCTATTGTTTTCCTTGAATAATTATGTCTATAATTAATTTTTTGAGGGAATTGGAACGCATTCACCTCTTTTGGTTTCAAGGATAAATGGTGTATTTCTGCCTTGAAAAACAGCTTCCGACGTAAAACTGTAGGTCCTCAACCCCTTTAAATTTTGAGTCTCAATATATATATGTCGCTAAGTTAGCGTGCAAAGTTGCTAAGCCCACTTTTTTAAATTATACAGGCTAAAAGAAAAGCAAAACTCTAAACGAATAAGAAGCAACCGTTCTTTATTTAAAGATTTCGTACTATTTTGGTTTTGTTGGATTTTCGGCGCGTCTTTTGGACTTATCAAATTTACTTTCCATTGAATATAAACGAGAAAAACTAAAACAAGTACCTTAATCCTTTTCGAAACGATGCATTTTTTAATATCCTTTGCTTTCTATATCAAAATATGAGTTTTCATAAAAAGTGGACTTAGCAACTCTGACTAACTCTAAGCTAGCGATATGCATGTGTGTATGTAAGTAAGAATCGATTTTTTTTGCAAAGCTTTCAAGCGTCTGGCAGAAGCTACTGTTGGCGAAAATTTGTAACATTTTTAAAATATTAATATTTAATAGACTTCAAAATATACATGAACGCGTAGAGTAGAAAACTTCGAAGTTCGAGGCTGTGTTTGGGAGTGAACCATTTTGACAGTCAGAGATTCTATGAATAATGTATGGTATCTTTTGAAGTAAATATAGAAGCGAAATATTAAAAATGCCACGAAAAAATGAAAAATTTTAATTGTATGAATTAATTGATCAAAACGCAACACAGAAATTTACGAACTACTTTTCGGGTGTTTTCGCGACTAGTTTGCCTCGAAAGTTTTGGAGGCACGCGAGAAGCTTGCATAACACTTAAATGGCATCTAATCAAGGTATTCTTATAGCTTTAAGACTTTTGATTGACCCTACGAAATTATATTGACATCGAAAGAGAGCAACTAATTTTCTTACGCGTATTTCGATGTGTGACCTCTTAGAATTAAATATTAAAATTTGAGTCGGGTTCCAGTCGCATTGCAGGAGTTTTTTGACGTGGTCTATGTACTGCACATAGTATGTACACTGCCGGAACAAAGTATTGGCACAGCAAATAATACATATATGCAACAATTTTCATTATGATATTTTTCCGCTAATTTCGTATAAAAATATGGTTAATTCTAAAATTTTCAACTTTTTAATCAGACTTTTTAGAATATTTTTGAGTACGCAAATTTGTAGCCCAATCAATTCTGTTATAATAAAGTGCAAGTTTTAAGTAGCTACCGTTGATTTTTATCAATTTTTTTCACGCAATATCTTCCATACACATTTTTTTTTTTTCGAAAATACTTTATATGAAAAAAAAAAATGCAAAACACCTTCAACAAAAAAGTTCTCAAAAATCAACGAGATTTTTGACTAACTCCGAACTTTCATTTTTTTTTACTAGAATTTCAAAATTGGCGGACAAAAATTAGAATAAAAATTGTTGCATATACATATTGTGAAAAACTTGCTGTGCCAATACATTGTTCCGGCAGTATACAAAAATATCGAAACCTAACCGCCAAAAAGACGTTACGACATTTTTTTTTGAATTTTTCAAAAATAAAATTTTGAAAATATGTCTATGCATTTACAAAAATTTGATGTTTGCATTTACCTACACAACTTAATGTTTTAATTAACTTTTCTAGTCTGCGATAACCGGACCATCTACTCAAGCTAGCTAGTCGTGTAGATTCCAGGTTTTATAAAAAAAAAAAAACAAGAAGCTTTATATCACACTACCCAGATGTTATTCGTTTAATCGTCACCGACATATGTTTGTATTTTACCCGCGTACCCGGCAAATCGGGTAATACACGGGTAATCGGGTACCCGGGTATCATCAGCCTCCCCACTAGAATCACCCGCAGAGATTCCGTAGTAACTGGCACATGTGCCATTCTTTGGTCGTAAGGGTGGCCAGCATCGATATTTAGACATTATAAACAATTCCCACGGAAAAGTGTATCAAAATAAGGCCAAATGCGTTAATTGTATCCTAATAAGTCACTAAGGGACACCGCTACCAACCCATCCATAAACAGTTGATTTATGTGGCCTTTTCTATTGCGCTATCTTTTAATATTTAGTACATATTTATGTCCCGGTTTTACACAAACATATTAGAGCATATGCGAACATTACAGCGTACTAGAGTACATCAGCATAACTATTTACGTATACAGTCACCGACTATCACTCGTGTCGAGCAGACGTGTTTATCGCTGNTAAATTTACGTATACATACATACATACACATATACACATGCACACTTATTTTTCTAGCGAGTAAAGAGCCTGTCAGACGTGGCAATATTTCCGTCTTTCGCACGCAATTCGCTGTCAAATTGAGAAAGAGAAATTTTATTTCGATGTGTGAACAGCCAGAAAGATCTTTCTGTCACCTTTCGGAAATCAGTTTCAGAAATAAAAGTTGCAAGGTGGGACTGCAACTGCAAGAGCGAAAATCGATTTCGGAAATATATTTCAACTTGCTTCTGCTGCACTAGCAATTTTTATTTCTTCTGCAAGTGCTGTCAAACTAATCGAGTGTTGCCGTGTGGCCCTGATCGTGAATTTGTGTAAAATGATAAAAAAAATATTGTTGAATTAAATATCAAAAATGCTTGAAATATATTATTTTGTTTAATATACTTAATCGTTAAATTGAAGCTTATTATCGTTTACACGGTAAATATGTTAATTATAACCTATATTTTCTCGCTTTTACAAGAGAAATAGCAAACAAACGACAACCCCACCGCCCATGGTTGCATTTTAGTATCGAGAAAGATTGCCAGAAACTCAATCGCTGTGTGAACAGCCAAAAAGCGATTTCAGAAATTTTTCCTGCAATTCGCCGTTCGGAAATAAAAACCTCTTTCGAATGACACTTGCCATGCAAGGTGTGACTGCTCATGCAACTGATTTCTCAATTTGACAGCCTTTCCGAAATTTATTGCATCGAAATATATTGCCACGTCTGACACGCTCTTAACTTGCACCACAATAAATTGCATAAAAGCGATTTAATTGCTTAATGCACAATTGGTCAAGTGGCCATTTTTATTGCAGCATTTCTTTTATTTTTCGTCTATAATGCTACAATGGACAGGACGCAGGACAATGGCGACAACGTTGGCGTGGCTTCGCACAGCCAACGCAGTAGAAAGAATGTAGGCCAGCTGGCGGGGCGATGTAATTCCCATTACCAGCAAGCTTGCCACAATTACAATATTTTTTATTTTTTTGTTGTTGTTGTTGTTGTCATTCTTATTCTCCCTCCATTTACCCTCACTTGCTGCAACATTTAACACCGATTGTGCTGTGCGACGGCCTAACTGAACGACGCTCTCATAGAATATTCTGCGTATTATTTAGTTTTGGTTTCACGCTTACCACTGCGCAAGAAACAAAAAAAAAAAACACAGAAACGGAGAAAAAATTTAAGTAAATAAAAGCGAATAAAAATGCTGTATAGCTCATGGAGCGTTGAAAAATGGGATAAAGCTCATAATTCTATGCTTAAGCCGGAAAATATGTAAGTAGATTTCTGTTAAATTTTTATGTTAATATGCATGGCATTGCCTCTGTGTGTGTAACATTTTACTTTAAAAAGAATAACACTAGATTATGTAGATATATTATTATTTTTTTTTTAATAAAAAAACTTCCCTACCCATAATTAAAAAAAATTTGAATATTCACGAGAATTCAGGTATACAGGGGTTTTTAAGGTCGCTGAATTCGAATCTGAAGTCAAAATAACAAACAACAAAATGACCGATCCAATACGGTGACTAAATTTAAAATAAGTATGTTTAATCTGAGAAATATTTATTAAATTTTATTTATTTTATTTATTTATTTATTTGTTATAGTATGACGACCTAATAATACAACTATGATATTCGTAGATATGTATATGAATGTTAATGGTCTTATTGCAAATTATGTATACAATAACTATATATATTATATTACATATGCCTATATTAGGCCGCATGAATAAAAATATGCAATTGCTCCCTCCAAAAAGTTCCGACCTTCCACTTCAATTTATTTGAATAATCGAGTACAAGTTCGGAAATTCCCAGAAAACGCAATTGCAGTTCCCAATCATACGGCAGAGCAGGCAAATTAGGCAAGTGGTCTGATGAAACAAGTTCCAGGCCATATTGTTAGGGCAGTTGGAAAGCACTAGTTTCCAATCTGCACCTTTACTTCTCATATTGTAACTTCAGTTGTTTGGGCAGTTGGAAAGCACTAGTTTCCAATGTGCACCCTCACTTCTCATATTGTTGGTTCGGCTCGATGAGGATTTCCGATGTTATACACGCTGTCTGAATGAACTAGATCCAGAGCTGTTTGATAGGGTAGGAGGACGGTGCTTCGGGGATTGGTGTTTCAAGCTGTCTGAGTGGATTGGATCCAGAGCAACCCGGCCGGATGGAAAGGATTTGTTTCCATGCCGAGCCTCTATCTGATAGGTAGTGTTCGACAGTGATCAAGTAAAGATCTCTGGACGCTGGCAATGCTTTCACAATTTGTTGTTTGTGGCGGTAGTTCGTTAAAACACATAGTTTTCAATTTTATTCGGTTTGTGTTTAAAATTCTTAAACAAAAATGCTATTGAATTATTATTTAACCATATTTACATATATTTTACAAGAAATTTGTTGAAAAAAATTAATTTAAAAAATCATCTTCAGAAAAACTTTTAATAGTTTAAAACAGGGACCGAACATTACAGTTGTTGATGAAAACTGTCATTGAAAATTTCACTATGAAGGAAATGTTTGTAGTTGTTGTGATACATACCAATCGATTTCTATTTTCACCGAGAATCAAATTTGAAAATAAATTTTTATTTGTAATTTTTAGTCAAAATAAAAAAAATAAGGCGCCGCTGCACAGTGGTTCCAATAGCAGATCTACCTGGACGAGGGTCAAAATTTTATTTGTTTTCAATATATTTTATGGTACTTGGAATACATTCCTGACAACACATTTAAATATAAATCGCATTTATTAAAGCAATAAACGCATGGAAACAAAAAAACAAAGGTAAGTCACCGCCGTCTATTTGAGAACTCTATTTTAAAAACTGAAATTCAGCTGAAAAGTTTGCTAATCGCACTCACAAATATTTGCATATTGCAAATTGACTTTATAAACCAAAAATTACACTCATTTCGCTATAAATTCAGAGGACATAACGCAATTTATGTACACAATAGTATAAGTAAATTAATACTGAAAATTCGTCGTTTTGATTAATTAAAAAAATAAATCAAAGAGCAGGAAAAGTAACCCAGTAGGAAAATGTAATGTATAGTAATAGAAAAAATAATCAGTAAAACCACCCTTTTCAGATTCGAAAATGCATTTTTTCCAGGGCGATGCGTGGGGCATTCAATTTTGCATTACCTAGTATCGAGAAATGAATGTGTTTTAATATGAAATTTTTGAATCTTTTTGGGAAAGGCCGCTGAATGCCGTTATAAAACCACTTGCATATTATTCTCTACACCTTCGTTAATGCAGAGGTTAAGTTCGATAACTATGTCTAACCAATTGGCTTAGACATTTATATTTTAGTGACGGTATGTCAAATCTGGAAAATCAAAAGCAATTATCAGGAAACGAATTTTTAGGAACCAAAAGCTTATAAAAAGGCAAAATAAAATAACGAAATAGGCTGGATAAGGCAAATTAAATAGCCAAATAGGCAGAAAAAGTCACTAGAAATAGCAAAAAAGGCACTTAAAAAAGAAAAAAACTGAAAAATAACACTAGTTTACAGGAAAAAATGTTCAATGGACGCCACTACATAGGGACGTGGTGCATAGGACTTTCCGTTGATTTTTGGGAATTTTTTTTTGTTGACAATGTCAATCATTTCCTTCCACACGAAGTATGTTCGATGATATTTTTATATGGAGAACACGAGTAACACCATCAACAAAAAAAAAATGCCCTAAGTAATTCGAATTTGCACTTTATTTTACTAAAATTGAATGGGCTACGAAACTGTTTAATCCAGGTCTTTCTAAGAAACCTTGTTAAAAACATCGAAAGTCTCTCGAAATTTTGTTGGGCTTTTTCAAATATTCTACAAAGCTTGAAACTTGGATTTATATGGTTTTTGTTAAAGAACAAACTACATTTTTATGAAAAAATAGTTAAGATTAAATTCAACAATTTTTATTGAGCTTGACGCCGTTTTCAATGAAAAAATTATTGTGGAAAAGCAACAATAATTTGCAAAAAAATTGTAGAAGTGATAGCTATTTCGGAAATCACCACATTTCCTCATCAGACTTCTTTCAGTAGGATTTGAACCGAGGATCCCACTGACTCAGCTAGTTGCCTACGCGCTGTGCTAAGTTCGCCTTGTGAATTTCTTGTTTGCATTTTCCACTATTTCATTTTCATTAAGCCAACTACAATCACGCGCAGCTATTCCGCTGCAATTCACACTTGATCGTGTGGTTGTTAGATTTGTTGGTTTTTGTTAATATTTCAATTATTAGAATGTTTGACTTTTAGGTGTGCTCGTACTTAAGTTATTTGGTTTTGTTATTTTATGGCCTTATAACAATTATATTTTTGGGAAGATGGCGAACATAATTGTGAAGTGGAAAAGCCTTCACTCATAAAGCCTTCTTCGTCATCGAAGGAGTTGGTACCTGTAATTGAAAGAACATCAGGCATAATCAATTTGATGTTTGATCAGAAGACAACAATGTAGGTTTGTTCATATTTCGATGCTCAGGACTCCCAATTTGGGTGTGCCAATAGTTAATTATTTTTTAATAAATTAACGATATATATGGGGGCGAAGAACTAAAGTCCAGTATAATACATAGCATTAAAGTGGTCTTATTTAATGTATTCAATACCAACGCATTACCCGCAAATTCATAGTAGCATAATTTAATACAAATTTTTTCTTACTCATAAAGTAATTACTTAAGTACACATATGCACAAGTGTGCTCGCTCATGAATGTTTATATATTTAATGCTATGAATAAATTCGTCTGTTCGCTCAGACGAAAAATACCCATTTAATATGGAGTCAATTTGGTAAATGCGAAAGCAAAGCAACACTATCAACCAACGAGCACAAAAGGGACAAAAGTATAACAGCATCAAAAGCAGCAACGCAAAAAAAGTGCTGAGTTGTACCCTGTAGTCAATTATATGGTTGCTGAAGAAGAGATCGCTGTTTTATCAAGCATTTTAGTGCCATAATCAAGCAAATTATATATTATGTTTAACTGACTAATAAATGAAAAAAGTGCAAAAAGTCATAAATAAACTTTCTTCCGAAAACACGCGCTGCCTACTAACTACGTGTATCATACCAAAGATTTAGACCAAGCACAAACCCGCACAATACTCCCAAATGATAGTAAATGTAGCCAGTATTTGGCGGCCCAGGAGGAAATTTAACCGCTGGCCTCTTCCACGGTTACGTCGAGCATTGTGTAGGATTGTAGTAGAAAGTGGGGTAGAATTCCTGATCCTTTTGAAATTTTATAGGCCTCTAAAATATACATATATTACAATATATTTTTATATTTAGCTTGTTTGTAGTTTTCATCGGGTAAAATTAAAAAAAAAAAAAAAAAAATTTTACATTTTCTTCAAAATTCACCATCACTGATTTCAAACATTTCTACGAAGGTTGCCAAATAGATACATACGTATGTAGCATTTGTTTAAAAGTGAATTTCTTTTCAAATAAATTGCCACCTCACTTAATGCAATTGCATAAAAATTGTCGAAATTAAGCTTTTTAAATTGAAATATGATCTGGAGTTTATATGAGCGTATGTGCCGGACGCTCAGATTTTTTAAGCACTGTGGCTAAGGAATTCATAAATATTTACTCAAAATTTATATATGCAATGGTTCATAAGAATGTGTATATCAAGCACTACATACTTCACCGATCTCGACCAAATTTGGTATACACATTGCGTTTAGCCTGCTTAAGCGCCGTCTTGAAAATTTTTGGATTCGAACGAGAAGGGGAGCGCTAAAATATAGGTAAGCTGTGAGCTTTTTGAAATTGCCCGCAACGAATTCGATATATATGTATATAAATAAAGCCCAGTACTTTAGTCCATAAATAGAATAATTATTTATTGATGCTTTTTTTTTTAAATGGATAAAACAAAATATACTTTTTTTTTTTAAACTTACTTTTTGAAGCAGAAATGCTACATGCATCAAAATTAAGTTGAAAAAAAAATTTAGCTTACGTAATTTTTGCGGTTAGGCCTCGATATGCAAACGGCTTGAAGGAAATATGAGACCATAAAATTTATTACATATCGTACCTGGGTGGAAGATGGACCTATCTCGGCAGCTAGTTCAAAAATGTCCTGTCGCAGAAAACTTTTCAAGAACGCTCTATTTCAGAATTTGATTGGAGAACGCACTATTTTGGGATTTTATTGAAAAACACACTATCACAGAATTTGGTTAAAGAACGCCCTTAATCTTAATATATTTTCTGTTGAGATATGGCGTTTTTGATCCGAGTTTTCGGATCGTCTGGGTCCGAGCACGGTTTCCGACCAACATCAAAAACTAGAAATTAAAATAAGAAGTTTTTGCTAATAGCGGTCGCCCCTCTCTGCAGGCAATCACAACCCTCTGAGTGTATTCCTGCCATGAAAACAGCTTTTCATAAAAAATAACTACAATCGCCGTTCGGAGTCGACGTGAAACCACGCCTGTTGACAACATCATGGCACGCAACACAAATCGTAGGAGAAGCTCGGCCAAACACTGACGTATTGTATGTGAGCGCCAATATATTATCTTTATTAGGTGAGAGTACAAAATTTCAGCGAAATGGAAAAGCGTTTACTAATTTCGGCGGTGGACTATGTTGGAACATTATACTGGATTTTCACTGGGTATTAAATCACAAAATTTCTCTTAACAAAATTGGGTGTTGCTCCGCGTTAGTGAAAGTATTCACTGAGTTCGTTTTTTTAAATGACAATTTACTTCTTCTTCTTCCTATTTGGCGCTGTAACTTTATTACCTGGTGGAAATTCAGTACTACACTGTGTGTCTTTATTGATTTTCATACGAAAATATTTAAAGAAGATCAACCGCCATCTATACGCATAGATATTCTTATTCCGAATTTCCACTAGGCACTGAAATGACGAAAAATTGGAAGCATTTAAAAAATGGCATATGGAAATTAATTTAATTACTATTTTTTTTTTTAAATATTGAAACGAATATTTTTTAATGCCCAACTTTGTCGATAAAATTTTTCTCATTTAATGCCTAGCGGATATCCAGCATATCTAAGCGTTTTTTTTAGCAACCGTTATATTTTAGTGAAAAAAGTCTTTGCTAATAGTTGAGGTTTATGTAGTATAAGTTAATGTTTTCTAAAAAAATAAGGTATTGATGCATGGTAACGATTATGCGCAGTAATTTTTAGCAGAGTTGCAGTAATTTTTTACTTTCTTATTTTGAAAATGTTTTTGAAGTGACTTTTATTGATCTTGCTTCTAATAGCAGTGGGAATTGAGCTCCAAATTCGTAAAGCATTGATAAAAAATAGACTAGTGCAGTTAAATAAAGGCACCATTAGATCACAGCAAGGCCCAGACTTTGGTAAAATTTATTCGTATTCATAAATATTAAGTATTCTGAATTCAAGTCAACTAAAAGTCTATCTGAATGATTTTAGTTTCCTGCAGGGCATTTATTTACCTGCATAAATACATACATTTTCATGCAGAAAATCTTACTATATCTATTGAAATGGCATAATTTTTACAGCTAATCCGGCTGAAATAGCATTTAAGTGACATAATACCCGTCGAAAATGACACAGGCAGTGACACTGTCGCCTTCGCCTGGGTGTTCTGTAACGTGGTTGTTGCTAAAAGCTCTCCTACTGCGGCTCGTGGCGGCTGCGCTAATTGAATGGTGTGTGTGTTGGGCGTGGACGAATTGGGTGTAATGGGAAAAGTGGGATATCTATTTGTATGTACATACATATATGTAAATGTTTAAAACACTATACACATATCAGTTGTGTGTATTTAACTGCATGTGTATGGGTTAAATTCGATTAAGTTCTCATTAAAGTTTGTTAATTGAATTGAACTGCTTTGCGGTTAAATGGTTTTTGAATGCTAAACGGCTTAGCGCCTGCGGTGAATATTGTATGTATTGAATATCTTGATAAAAACGAGATAAAGTAATAGCAAAGATTTGTTAGATGTAGTTGTTGTTGTATCAGCATACAAATTTCTCAAGGAGTTTTCGCGGAATCAAGCTGGTGTGACAATCCTTGGCCAGAAACAAATTATGGGTCGTTCCCATTACGAAGACCCGACTGAGAGTATTGAATTTTTAAAATATTTCAATACACTGCATTGTGCAGATTTGTAAAATATGATAAGTTAGATAATTTGTCATGAATTACAATTTTGAAAAATTTAAATGCAAAACAAATGTTCAGTGTGAAAACAAATATTAAAATCAAACCAATTTTTTGCTTTCTCCTTTGATTACTTCTTTAGCAGGCAACAAGTCCGTTTCGCTGTTAAGTATTTTCATTTCATTTTATTTCATTTATTATCTATCAAAAGGGTGATATTAGTACAGTAAGAATTATCTGCTTTTTAGTATATATGTAGGTATAAATATAGGTACAAATCACATACAATAAAACTTACACTGAATATGAGACAATAGAAAAACGCAGAACTACGCGTTAAAAATTAAAACAAGATTTAATAACAGTTGAACTTAATTTTAATCTTCAATTAAATTAAGGCTTAGCAAAATGAATTAGTAACAAGAGTTTACGGGATGTACATATTTGGCTCAGTGGTTAACGCTTCTGACTTTGAACATCGAATTCGCAGGTTCGATCCCTGCTGAAGTATAGAAAAAAGAAGTCTGAAGAGGAGATGTGGTGATCTCCGAAATAGCTGCTATATCTGCTACCGCTTAAATTTTGTTGCTTTTTCAATTTTTCCAAATAAACAATCGTGGTACAAAGCTCAATAAAAATAGTCTCAAGTCTCGAGTTATTTTCACCAACTTTAACACGCAGAGATCTACCTGTTAGGTAAGTCTCATATTGCTTCAAGGAGTTTCTTCCGAATCCGAAGTACTCTTTAAGCTTAGTACCCAGTATATCGGCTCAGAAGCAGATGTCTTCGAGAAGTCAAGTGGTAAAAGTAATGTTAATTGTCAATTATTTTTTTTTAGCATTGTTGTTGAGCAGCTAAGCCTTGCTATAAATCTAGATCGCAAAGGGGGTATTAGGTTGTGTTTAACGACGCGCTCGTTTATTACAAGCTTTTATTTAAGTCTGTTTATTCTACTAAAAAAGCTTCAAAAACCTGTAAGAGCGAGCGCGAAATGCTAATAGGCCGGCAGTCACTTGGTGTAGATATGTGAAGAAGTATTTTTCACCACCGGTCGAACAGATGCACATTTCCACTCTTTCGGAAAGCATGAAGTCGGAATTCTATGATATATTATATGCATAGGAGTTCCAGCTATGTAAGGCAGTACAATTTCAATGCATTTTGTGTGTTGACCACCACCCTCCTGTCGCTTCTGACGTACCATGAACCTACGTCGTACTTTTTATTTAGTTCATTATTGTAATAATTTTACGGTTATAATAGCTTTTTGAGCATTGAATTTTGTAAATCAATAACAAATCTTTTGCTTTAAATAAAAAGAAAAATAACACTCTTCCTTTTAGATTTAAAATTAAAAAAAATTTATAAGCCAAATTTCTGCGGCTATGGAATATTTATTTATAAGTGGTCACCTTATGACTTAGCCCTTCTAGTAGTTGAGAAAGGAACATAAAACAAGTAAGCACAGTACTTTTTTGGGCTATGCTGATCATGAGAAAATCTTAATTCAACCGGTTATTGTATTTTTAACCGACTTCAAAAAAAGGCGGAGGTATGTTACCGCATAACTTTAACCGATTTCTATATATTTTTTTTTTTTAAAGGAAAGGCGGCACGTCACAGATGGTTCCATACTCAATTGGAATTCTTAAATTTGTATATGAAAATTGAAGTCAGTTTTGGTTTTGCTTAAAAAGTACTTGTAAATTAGTTGTTTGTGAGCTAAACAAAATTTTTACTTTCACTACATACATAGATAGAGGACATATATAAAAAAAAATTCATATCTGAACAATTAGTAGTATGGAAAATATTATTTATAAAGTACCGATCTCAATGATTTTCAGTACTTTGGATGATCGATATGTTAACCGGTAATACAATTCAATGGTTTTAGCTGCTTACATATGTAAAGGAGTTAGGTACATTAAAAAAAAACTTTTATCTGAACAATCAGTGGCACAGGAGATATAGCTAATACAGCATTGATCTTGACGGGTTTATTAGTAAAATTTGTACGACTATTTAAAAAATATCTCACGAAAATTCTCAGTTTTAGCCGTCCCAATGAAGTGGTTTTAAAGTAAAACCCTATATATGAATAACCAATTATATAGAGGTTATAGGTTATAATGACCCAATCTTTTACTGTAAGGCTACCAACAAGTTATACTGACCTGGTATTTGTCTTCTTCACTGTGAGAATTAGAATGCTTATGAATGAAAATATTCTATGTTGTTTGCTACATAAATGGATGAGTTATAAAAACAACTCACATGTGAAAAATCAGTTGCATCCGCTTTTTTCGGCTCCGACAAAAAGGGTAATACATTATAAAAATACATCTACTTACCAAATTTCAGTCGGATATCTTGAAAACTGAGGGCCAAGATCGCGTTAAAGTAGACAGACAAACGGACAGTCGGACACGACTACATCCGATCAGCTCGACGTTCTAATCATTTAAGTATATCTGCATTTGCATTGCTCTTTCTTTTCCTCTTCTCTTACTTTTAAAAATCCGGAAAAAGTTATAATACCATTTCATGTTCATGAGAAGTATAATAAAAATCATAATATAGATTGACACAACTAAGTAGGGTCATTGGGCTCCATTTATCGTCGGAACTGAATCAAAATATACATACATACAAATTAATTAGAATCCTATCTTTTTAAAATATTATCTCACAAAAAATTCACACTGTTGAATTCAGTGGTGTAGACCTATTTTGTTAATTAATTAAACTGAATAAAAGTGTCAGCGTGGGTCGGTCACAAATATACACCTTTACCTCTGCTCAATATTAGGATTACTGTATAAATTTATCATAGATCGTTTATCTTTAATGTCATTCACTTAAGGCTGTTGATAAAGTATGCGCAAGTAAAAATCTTACGAAGAGCATTCATACAAAAGGATAATATATTTTGCCATATGCATTTGTTCATGTGTGTATTCGTCTTTTTATGCCTTTATTTAATTAGCTAAATTTATATGTTGCTAATTTTCATACATAATCACAATTGCTGAGCTTATACTTACATATGTATGTACATAAATATGTATGTATGCCCATTGCTACAAATCCATATGTACCCCGTAGGGAAAACAAGGTTCACTAGGAACCAAATTTCTAGTTCAGTACTAGTTCTTTTTCGCCAACAAATGAACCAGTCCGAAAGCAGGAAATGTGGTATTTTCACAAAACTATTTTATTTTAAAATTTAAAAGCGGGGTCGGTAATCATTATGAGTAAAATAATTTAAATCAGCATTTAATCATTAATTTATGATTTTTATTTTCTCGCTAAAAAATAATAATTATTTTATAATTTTTGTTTTTTTCGCTCAACGGAAATAATTATTATTTGATTTTTATTTTTTCGATTACAAATAATGATTATTTTATGATTTTTATTTTTTCGCTCGGAGATAATCGTTGTTTTTGAGTTTTATTTTCCCACTTAAAAATAATGATAATTTCTAAAATTGAAAAGGCCATACAGACGCAATCTACTGAAAATTTGGCCTGAAAAGTTTGGGACATATTCCTTAAAAAATAAAACTCAAATATTAATTATTATTTTTAATCTCTATTCGTTAAACTCGTAAAATAAAAATCATTGTAAATTAAAGAAGGACGTACCAACAGAAATACGTGGCTATAGTTAAAATTGTTTACGACGATTACAACTTGTTAATTTTTGAGTTAAAATTAAAAAAATAATGATTATTTTTCGCCCTTTTTTAAAAGTACTAGCGATTAGCCGTTATTATTTTTATTTCGAACGCTTTCCATTCGCAAAGAATAAAAATCTTTAACAATATTGTAGAATTTTAATCTTAAATTTCGCCAGTGTCGTTATGCTTTCCAAAATGGAAACCGGTAGTACCGGTAGTAGAACCACGCTTTGAAAATAAAGTAGGGTTAAGTGGGGTGGACAGTCCACCTACAACTTAATTTTAAACCCTCACCCTCAGGAGGCTTAAAGTTTTTGAGTAATTTGTTGTTAATTCCTTACCGGGTGAGCCGCGATTCAAAAAGGGAACCCTCACAGTCCAGTCCAGTTCGGAACTATAGAAAAAGGTATGCAAAACGAACTAAATCACATCTGTCGAATTTGGAACTGATGCGCAACTAGAGCCAAAGAGATGCAACGGGGACAATTGACACTTCCTAGGGCATCGCAATGTTAAATTCTCCAATCGCTGGCATGCAAAAGAGAATTAACGCGCGCACTAGTCACGGTTCCAAGCGCACTAGAACCGCACCAGTTCCGTACTAGTTCGTTTCTCTACAGGGTAAATATGTTTTGAATCCAAAAATTATCTGATAGCGTCATGTAAACCTTCACAAAAATTCTCACACACACATATAAAGACATATTTGTTATGATGTTAGACTGTAGCATGTAAGGACCTGATTCATGCTTTATTTTCCATTTGCAATTTGCAAAGTTAATTTGGTAAGAAATCACGTAGATAAGCAATTAACGCTAACTTCTCATGCTCACTGACTGAATGATGAACTAAATGTGAATACATAGACAAGTATTTTGCTATACATATACATGTGTACATTTATATGCATCTATGAAAACAGCGAGCTTATATATATACACATACATACTTATACGACAATGAATTTACACACATATGTACATATACATATGTATCACTGTCTTATCTGATTTTCTGTGCCCACACGCTCCTGTTTACATATGTATATGCAGATGAATGTGCCCCTTTGTATAAACATACATACATATGTATATTAGAGTGGTTCAAATACTGTGGTTCAAATATTGTTACTTGTAATTTTTTTTATTTATTTTTTTTTTTTTAATGTTTCCTCCTCCAAGCTAGTCGCTTATGTCCTAATTTTTTTTTTTTTTTTTATATTCGTTACATGTAAAAACTGATTTGTAGAAAGTGATCTTTAGTAGTCTGTTTTCGAAGGCATATTTTCGGACACTAGGCCCATTTTAACTGTCCAAGACAGGTATGCAATTAAAGGAATGTTCCCCAACAATGCCTGAGTCATTACATGTAAAACAACATTTTTAGCTGTATTCTAACATGTCACGAAAATAAAAAAAGTTACGAGCATCAGCGTTTTTATAAAAAACCGACCAGCGGGACCTCTAAAAAAACTTTCTTTCAACTTAAAAAAATATTTTCATCCTTATTTATCAGAAATAATTTGAGGTGCCGTTTATGAAATTAAACAAAAAAATTTTTTTTGAACCACTTCAGTGTAGATATATGTCAGCTTGTAGAAGCCAGCAGTTTCGTAGAATACAATCTTTTGCTTTAATTGCTCCTAAATCCCTCAGGCGCATTTATGTACTATATTTAACTAACATACTTACTTGCTTGCGTAGTAGTCCTTGTGTAGGTATTCACATTACTCCGAATGACTAAATATTTCTGCCATACTGCCTTCGATTTCGCTTCGATGTACATATTTATGTAGGTTTGTGATGATATCAGCCTCATTTGGAGAGACAATGAAAATAGGCTTTGGACCACAAAATCAAACTTGCGCACATACACTTTTATACAACTTCTAAGTGAATATGTATGTACTATGTATATATGTGTATGCCTACATACATATATTTGGTAGACGACTGCCACTATATTAGGCCAATTTTATGTAGCCTACCGAGTTGGGTTAATTTTGCCTTTGGGGGCGTAGGCCTCAAATGACAAATGTCACTGCGGGCTATACACACATACAAATGTTTACATACATACATGCATTGTAGTAAAAATAATAAAATCTAATGTAAATTCTTCTTTCATTACATCTTCTGTTAATAAAATTTGTACTGTGCACGTATACATACATACATACATACACACTGTAACGTACATGTTAGCATATTTCATAGTTCTCCGGCACTCGTGCGTGTTTTCCCTATGCCATTTATTTATGTTCTGTCATCGCAGTTGGTAGCAAAAAAAAAAAAAGTCATATACTTACACAAGAATACGCACGAGCCAGCGAAGAAGAAAGTCGGCTTGTACTTCTTAATGTATGAGAAATGCTATTGAATGTACACCGCCACTCTTCTGCATGCCATTACGTTGCGTGATATATAATTTTTTCTTATTTTTATATTTGTTTATTTATAGTTCCGGTTTTCCACTCAACTGACTTCTTGTTTACCTATAAAAATACTTCAAGCACACGCATCCGGTGTGGGTTAATTTCTTTAATTAAGCTGCACTCGAGACATACGTACATATATGTATATATTCAATATGTGACCAGCGGAGTGAAAGAATAATGTCACGGAAACGGAAGTTTAGTTGATAAAAAGCTAAGTTAAAAGTAGGTAAGGAAAAAATAGTGTGCTTGTGTGTGCAAAACTTTTAATTATGTGTATTTATGCAATATTATTAAAAAAAAAAATTAAGAGTAAAGACTATTTTGTCCATAAGAACTAATATATTACATATTTTCTGATAAATAATATTTAAGCTATCTTCTTTTGGCTGTTAACGCTTGAGTAATTTTGGTTGAGCCCGACACCAATAGAAATGCGAAGTTAAGCCAGGTCCGTTGTATGCTTTCAGCGCTGGAGTTTTATTCTCCATTCCTATTACATGACCAAAAAATCGTGGGCCTCCAGTTTTAATTCGCTATGTCTTTATCGGTGTAAAGCTCTTACAGCTCATCAGCCGTTAATGAAAGCCCAGAAATGTTGAAATGTGAAAATGTTGATTCTTTCACCCGGTGAGAGAATTTTCCATTCTGGGTGTACTCTTTATGAGAGCGTCAGGAGGAGGTACGTGCCCATAATCGAGAGTAGCTTCAACTCATTATTCAACTGAACCAATTACATTCACTAAGGAATGCGAGGAGATCCAACAGTTCCACTTTAGCTATCTCGCCCAAACTGTTGAAGAAGTTGGAACCCAAGAACTTGAGGCGCTTCGACTGTAGATCTGGACTTCGACACAGAAAGCGTTTAATTGATTCTTTCACATACTTATCTCGGCAGCTTCTGAAGAGAGTACTTTAAGAAGAAGTAATTTAAAGAGAGTAATTTAAAAAAGAGTAATTTAATAAAGAGAGTAATTCAAACAAAATTTTCTACCAAAAACTAGACTTTGCAATAAGTTTTTTGTCCAAATTTCATGTTGTCACATACTGTTTGTTTCCTCTGTAACTGTTTGTGAAAAAAGCAAATATTATCATTTAATTAATTTCGTTTGTACAGCGTTAGCACGCTGAAAATTTAATTTGATTTAGTGTTATTAAAATTTTGCGAAAAGCCGTGTGAAATAAAATTTTATGTAGTGGATATTGTACATAAAGATATTGACTTTATTTCTACAATTAAACTTTTAGATAATTCGTGTTGTGTTTTGTACAAATATAAGTAGGTTTTGGTGTTTTTTTGATTCATCTTTCAAGTAGAGATAGATAGATAGTTGGTTGGGTATGGCACTGGGACCTGTAGGTCTATTGTGCCCCAAGTACTTAGAAAATGTTATACGCGTGTTTCCCCTATCGGACCTCAATATTTTTATTTATGTATTGTTTGTTAAAATTTTACGATTATAAGTGTTCAGTGTAGATGCGACCACCTGGTTACAAAATGATAAGATAATTTTTTTTTGTGTTTCCGAAATATGAAGAAGCATCTGTGAAGTGCAGAACGCAATCGTACTCCAACGAAAAAAATCTCCGAAATCGGACTAGTCCAGGACTATCTTACGGTCAGTGTTGATTGGAGCGGTCCTTTTCCAATGATACGCCAGTGAAAAAATGGCAGTTGAAACCATTGGCAGGGGAATTATGAGGGACTAGTGCTGGTAACAATACTACGGACTATCTGAGGGATAACCTGGGGTGAGTCTGAATTCCTGCAGGGTTGTTTGCGACAATACGAGTACAAACTGCTAATGATATTTGTTAAGACAAGTGTATGAGAGTTGTGTATGGGAGACTAGAGTACCTACTCGGACATATATTGCATATAGGAGGAGTACAATTTCATGTTGTAGCCAGGTACCGCTGGGAAATAGTGATATGAGTCGATGTTTGGTCGTCATATCATAACGGGGAACGTGTCTTTCGTCTATCAAAGCATGTTCGATTTGGTTGCAACCATTGAGTTCTAGGGACAGTTTAAGCCATTATAATTAAAACTGATAAGACATTTTTGAAATCTGTTTATGACTTTGGTTTTTGTTGCAAACATTTTGGCCACTACAAATGCAAACTTAACCAAGAGCAACGCAGTTTTTATCTTAAAATCTGGTATTTGACCACCACTCTAACGCCAATATAGTATTCAATTTGATAAACATATTTGCATAGTATTTACAACAGCCAATAAAACATACCGCACATTCACCATACCGCGCACACCATTTCGTGGCTAATGCATCAAATTGTCTTACAACCGCCAACAACTCCGAACTACCTTCGTTCAAGTGGATTTTAGCAAATCGAAGTGAATCAAATAATTGTAATGCGGTTGAGGCTTTTTAATTACCCTTTCACACAAGTCACTGCCACCAAACATTTTTTAATTTCAAATACCACTTAGCACCGAATACATACACTCTGGTTCAGTTGAACACATTTACTGTTTTTATATGAATTAAGCTTTTTATTCTTACTTGAAGAACTCGTTGTAGTCCCCCCTTCAGGATGGCCCAGCATTTATCAATTGGCTTGAGCTCAGGATAGTTTTGAGGATTCGCACCTTATCGCAAATTTATAATTTGAGGATTGTTGCCACCTGTTTGGGGAATTTTATGCAATGAAATTGCTAGAATAAATGAAATATTGCAATACGGGTATCTAACTAAAGAGGTTTAGGAAAGTTTACTATCGAAAATATTTTTGAAGGCGGTTGCCTATTTGAAAAATCTAATTCAGCTAAATTGATGAGGTACGCTGAATATTACAATATAGGTATCAAGATAAGGCAATAACTAAATAATATCAAAATAAGCGTGTGTTTTGAAAATCCTCAATTCAGAAATATTTTTGAATAGGCTTGCCACCTATTTTCTATCGTATGTTTATAAATTTTTTTTTATTTAGAACATTGTTTACAATATCACTTTTTTGCGGGTGCTAAAAAAAGCTTTTAGGCAATGCTTTGCCTATAGCAAATGTGGCCCCTTAAGATATCTTATACCAACCACTTTTTTCGATTCTACAAAAAAATTTAACTAAACTAACTTATTATGGATATTAAATGGGTGGTGTTTTTGAGAACTTTAAATGAAGATATATTTTCGTTAAGGCTTGCCACGTTTTTCTTTAATCAATCCTTATAATTTCAAAATCCTACCCCCTAATTTTATTATGTTTTGTGAGAAATATTATATCATACCGAATCAAAAATAGTCATTCAAAAACTCATAAATCTACGAAATCGTATTTTCTGACCTAAATCGACAGGTCGCGACCTCTAAATAACCTTTAAAAAATCTTTATAAATAGGCAATTATATTTCTCATAAAAACGAATAAAGTTAAGGGGTAGGGTCTTAAAATTTCCAAAAAACATATTTTCGATGGGCACCCTAATGTATGTAAACATAGTACATATGAACTCAAAATATTTACCAGGGTTTTTTCTTAGTAGGGCTACCGTCTTATTTAACACATTTTTTGATTTTTTTCAAAAACATTATTTTTGTAGTATATTGATGATATTTTTAACCGACTTCAAAAAACGGAAAAGGTTATCAGTTCGTCGGAATATTTTTTATATATTTACATATGTTACCGCATAACTTTGGACAACGTTAACCGATTTATATAATTCTTTTTGAAGGAAAGGTGTTACCGCAGAGGTGGTTCCATACTAATTTAGTTTAAATCCGATTATTGGATTATGAAGAAATTAAAAATATTCTTAAACCGTTTATGGCAATTGAAGTTGTTAATTAAGATTATTTTTCAAAGTTTTTTATTTTCATTTTGTTTCAATGTATGTTGAGATACATAAAAAATATTCTTAAATTAAAGCTTTCCAATTGACACTTATTTGATACTCCAACTTTGAAAACTTTAAAAAGTGTATGCACTCCGAGCATTCGGTTAAGCTGGTACATTTTTTGTTTACGCCGGTTATTTGCTTGTAATAAACAATAGTGTAAAATAAAGACTCTCCTCTAAGGCATGTAATTGGATTTTATTCCGTTCGAACTGTTTTTTTTCCTGGTGTATATGTATACCTAATTTTTTTAAATGTGAACTCAAACCGGCACTGTCCAACTCATCTAAGTAAATATATCAATTTGATTTTTTAGAAACATTATTGTGCCCATTCAAATGAATTGCGGTGTTTGTGGTACTGTACATTTTAATATCATATTCCACATTTCTTGTCAATTGCTGAATAATATACTACTGCAAATTAGTGCAACATTTTTTTTAATTTAACGCACACCACAATTTGCCAATGAAAATCGCTGAATATTCAAATAAATTTTTGTTGCCGACACTTTTAGTTCGCATTAACCAAACACATGTTTCTTGCCAACACTTGTATGTATGTGCGCGTGTACTGCTATTTTAACTTCGCAAAATTAGCCAATTTGAGAAATTCCAATGTCATTAAGCGAGGTAGGGTTGCCGCTGCCGAAAAAAAAAAATACTTACCTTCCACTAGAAAAAAATCTACGAAATCTGGAAAATATCTACCGATAACTTTTTTTAAAATTTTTTCAATTAAAACTAAAATTGTTTATTAATGAACTTTGTATTTAACTAATGATATAGTAGTTGAGATCATATTAATGGCATCTTCTCGTTTTTTTTTTTGTTCAATCAAAAGCGAAAGTGATGAAACTAAAGGCAACAACGAAGCTTCATCATTTGAAAAAGCAGCTACTGGAGTTATTATAAACAAATAGATTGACTCCAACAGCCGGTCGGAATTTTTCTAATATTCACAATGTTTTTCAAGTAAACATTTTTTTGCGTTTTTATATAAGAATATTGTATTATTAACCAAACTAATAAAAATCAAGAATTCAAGCTATATCCAACATTTAAAAAAGATAAAAAAATTTTTGTCTAAATTTCGAACTTTTTACTCTGAATTTTTACAACAATTTTGCGTATGCAGTTTTATCGTCCATGAAATTTTAGTATAACCGACGACATTGCCGTTTTGTGTTTATTTTTTCTTTTTATTTAACAATTGCCATTTATAAAAACTGGCGTTGATTTTTATACCCGAGCGCACTTGTGCACAAGGGTATATTAATTTTGTTCAAATAACGGTTGTTTGTAACAGCCAAAACGAATCGAGATAGATATAGACAAATGTATACATAAATGATCAGGATGAAAAAAGAAATCGATTAAGCCATGTCTGTCTGTCCGTCCGTCTGTCCGTCTGTCCGTCNCGCCGGGTATTTAATGTTCGGCTCCGCCCGAACTTAGACTTTCTTACTTGTTTTTTTTTATTTTTTATGAAAAATCATAGTGTGCAATTACGTGTGCCTGTATATTTTTTCCTTCTATTTAAAGAATCATTTAAAATATTTATGCAATCAAAAGATGCACAGGATTCCAGTAAGTTAGCTTTGAACGGAGCACGACACATTCGCCTTTTATCGATATGTACGTATGTATGAATGTATAAAAAAAGTGTGCATTAAAGCGTCCGAAAATTAATGCAGTAACGTAGACAACACTTTTGGAAAGAAATTTATAATATAAAGCTAACTACGACAAGTAAAGCGGTAACTAAACTTTTATTTGTTTTTCTAACAAAATACTTTAATAAAAATCTACGAAAATGCGAAGAAATTTACCTTTTCACCAACCCAAAATTTTTCTACCAGTTTTGGTAATACTTTACTAAAGTGGCAACACTGAAGCGAGGTAATATTTTTACTCATACATACATACATACATATCTACACATGTAAGCATGCAAATAAATATATGCGTGTGCGCTTTGTTGCTTTTAAAATGTTGCTAATTTCAAATGACAAATTTCACCCGGTAACCACAAAAGGCATGCAAATTCAAGTGAATTCGGTTTTAATTTACAACATACATATGTACATACATACATAGTAAACAAATCGTTTTTAGTGGTTTTAAATGTTAATTTATATAGTAGCTATCTGATGAACGAAATCGTACAAAGAAAAAAAAAAATATATAAAGTAAATGAACTGGTATAAAAAATTTATGTTTGACGTAAATTAATAGCTCTGTTGTCAAATATATGTTTTACATACATATTTGTACATAACTGTGCTCGTCATTTCAATTTATAAAATGCTCTATACATTTGAATTTGAGTCTATGGCAATCAATTAAATACCTCCACTTAAAGTATGAAGCAAATAGTGATTAATTTACAATATAAATATTTAATATCAAACACTAGTGTGGCGTAAGTGTACTAACATGGACTCACATACATACATACAATATAAATATTTATGATGCATGCAAATGTCTGCTATCTGGCAGCACCAGGTGTCCAGTTTTAAAAGGAGCCACATCTAAAGAGTCGAAACAAAAATAATTAAAGTAAACTTAAATCATGGAAAGGCTGCTTAGAATTTACTGAGGCATATGCTTTTACACTCCCTTAGCTCATTTAAAGTGTCTAAAGCCTTCTAAGCTGGTCACGTGGGAAATTCTAGGCCTTAATGGTTAACATAGCATACCTAAATCGGGGTTCTTTTGACACCTGATAATGGGCATAAACATAAATAACCATTGTGTGGAAACCGGAAAATGGAAATATAGGTACAGATTAGAGTGACTGACTCGGTTTTTCCAAACCCGTTTACTTACGACTACAAAATTCATCGTGCACTGAGCATTATTTTCCATCTAAAATAGTGGCCTTTTACATTTTTATATATTGCTATAATTAAATTACAGAGACTGCATTGGTTGAATGAAATAAATTTTCCTTGAAATTCAGCTAGAACTTAACCAATTATTAAGCATCGGAATCCATCAAAGTATCGATGTTTTGCTGGCAATGTATTTTTGCATCGATGTTCATTTCACCGATCTATCGAAAAGTCAAAGTTGGCATCTCTATTAACAGTAGCTTTATCAGGGACTTAATTGCTTAATTGGTTATCTGAATACTAGTCTTAAATATGTCCAAAAAATATTGGAGCGAAGCATAACGTTGGAATGGAGCACAATTTTTAAGCGTTAGAAGCTGTTGTGGAAGGCTAAAGAGCAAAATAATAAAGAAAGGTTCATTCAAATAATTTGGTGATTACGCAAACGAATATCCATTGAGATGCTTACGTCACAATACCGTGAACCTGTATAAAGATCAGCATCAAACGCCATAGTGCCGCCGCTTCCGAAACCAAGAAAACCACCTAGGTAGCTGCTCACACATTTTGCACCATTCTTCATTTCTGTTAAACGAGAATGTAACAGAAAATGTGTTTCATTAGAAATATCAGCGAAAAATCTCAAACTAGTCAAACCATGGTCTTCTTTTTTTTTTAAATAATACTCTTTTAGCAACATAACAGTGACTGCTCATGTCAGCTTATCATTAATGATGTTTGCATTAGTCATTTCAAAGCCACCGACAGATGCCTTCACGCAACGCTTACATGCCACAAGGCGTCACCGTAAGAGTGCACTCAAGAAAAAAATATTTACTCTATGCATAAACTGGCAACTGCAACCGCATTGTTTCGAAACTCAAGAGTTGAATGAGTTAATGTGGTATACAATATATGTATGTATGTATGTATGTATGTATGTTTGTAAGTATGTGTGGATATTTGTGTTCGAGCAAATGTCAGATTAACACATACGCAGTGACGCATACGTCAAATGCAAACAGTTGCAAAGTAATACGAATACGCCTACCTCAATGCGTACAGCTATGCACACACACACACACACACACACACACACACACACACACACACACACACATCTGTGCTTAAACAAACATATGTGTGGATGTATGTAGCTATAAGCAACTCATGCTTACTGCGACGGATGTAGGCAGCAAGACGCATAATGAGCACAAACATATTAGCATGTGCAGATGTGTGAAAATCTACTTGCAATATAGTCGAGTAATGCTTTTGCCATTGATATACTTAGAGTAAAATTCAGTAAAAAAATATCACATATGCGTATGAACAAACCTGAATTTATAATGCACATACATACATATGTACATATCGTCGTTTAAAGTACAAAACCGCGTATCAACAAAATGCAAAACTGCGTATCAAGATAATGCAAAACCGCGTATGTGAGGTTGCACAAATTAATTTCTAGATAGTGAAAAGACTCATACTCATATTTCAAAATGGTTTTCTTTTTTATAAAGCAATCGCATTTGTATCTAGTATATTTCAGGACAAATTTTTGGCAGCAAATGTCAGTTACGCGGTTTTGCACTTTAAACGACGATATGTAAAATTTTTCTACACATATGTATGTATGTATTAGGGCATTCCGGCATCCCGGACACATTTACATGTCCTGAAATCCCGGATTTTCAGCTCCGGCATCCCGAGATTTTTACTGATTCTTTTACAGAATGAAAGCGATGTTGAAAATGACTCTTTTACTAAGGGACATTATGCTCTCCCAAGACCAAATGTCGTGACACTGAATTTGTGTGGGTTGAAAAAGGCGAACCTACTGTACAATGCCGAAAAGTTGCGATGGAGTCGAAACCCCGAAAAATCTGCGGATCTCGTGATTAGATTTTTTTTGCATCCCGAACGCCCGGGATTGCTAAAATGCATCGGGATTGAATGCCCTAGTATGCATAAAATTTTAACTGGCATATTTGCAGTGCCTGGTTTAAAAGTTACTCATACGCACTGTTGATCAGAGAAGCAGTGTACCAACAGCTGAAGAGGCCAAACAACGCATGAACCGAAATACATAATGAAAAGCTCAATGAAAAGAATATCAAACATCATGAGTCATGAGTCAATGTTCTTTTTATGTTGCTGTCATCCTTTTTAGTTGCTGGTAACGATGACACTACGAGACAGTGAGTAGACGTACAGATATAAAATTCACATGGATACATGCAAATGAGCACTGGGCGTACATATACGTTTATGAAGAAATATTTGCTCGAAAAAAGCCTTTCAATTGAAATTAATGAATATTTTGCAATCACAAACACCCACATAATTGTATGTACATATATATGTATGTATAGATATGAGAGGTCTGCATGAGAAGTATTTTCGCTGCCAAGCAGGTAAGCATGTTGCACTTTTACTAAGAACTTGAAAAAATTAAGAGGCATTGACGTGTTCAATAGCAAATAAATGAATAAAGTATGCAGAAAAAAATAGACACGTTCCAGTAAGCAACTCACTGTACAATTTTCGTGAGTATGAGGTTCATTAAAATTTCCAAGTATTTGAGCTACATATGAATAAAATTTTACATTTTCGAAATAGAAGAAATGATTTTAATAGATAGAATAATGTAGAAGAATTGTTAAGTCTGCAGTGTTACAACAATGGTTTATATTGTAAACGTCCATATATTTTATTAGAAAATTTTTAGGACTTTGCGCATCCCTATTTTAGTTGCCTTCTCTAGCTTTTGTTGTGATGCTTCCTCAAGGCAGTTCTGCTCTTAAAATTTCTGTGAAACTACAACGTATTGCTTTCACAATTTTCTTCTCATTTTGCCTTGTCTACGGCTAGTTTAAACTTATAACCAAACCTGTTTTGAAAGCTTTGCAATTTTGAAATAAATATTTTTTTTTTTATATCATCGGATTCAATAACCCGAATGGCTGACATAGGATTTTAAGCATATATCCCGTATTTCTCTCCAGTTAAGGTTGAAAACTTATTGAATGGTGAGTAGCATTGAGCCGCATTGCAGATTTCAGGGAAATTGTCTCAGCAACCAGATCAGCTGGCAGCGTAGGTCTCAATCACGGTTTTAAATGAATGCAATCACATGCGATTAAAATCAGTTGAAGTCACAATCAATGACTTCAATTTTTGAATGCAGTCATTCACTCACGTTTTAACTAAAGACTAAAAAAATTAAGTCTGAAATCTTTTTCTAAATTCGACTCATTAGTCATTTTGTGAAGTCACTTAATGACTTAATATTTCAGTGCAGTCACAAAAATATTTGTTATAATTTGAACACAAATGACAAGTAATAATTAGAAACAGGATACTTATTTCAAAAGCGCCAGATTTATTTAGGAAATTACAAACAAATAGGAACTTATAGGGCATTATTTATTTTTAGCAGCAACAACTGCTCAAAGCTGTCACATTATAGATGTCCTCGATGTGGTGTATTAAATATTGATGATATGAAAAGAGAGCCGCATAGTTATCGCCGAAAACTTATCAACCATATAGGCAATAAATTCGTCTTTAATAGAAGAGTGCGATATATCAACAACGTCAATGCACTAAAAAATTTATAATACCTATAAAAGAAAAGTATAAAAAAATGACTATCGCTTTCCGCTCATTTGTCATCGGAATTGAATTCGTTTACCCCAATACTTTTGATCAAGTCGTTGATCTTGGCTGATTTTTCATTTGAAAATGACGGATTAAGTGATCGAATTCATTTTAATTTAACTTCGGGGCATAGCACTGAAGCAAAAATAGCATCATTTACTTTTTCTTATAAAAAAAAATATATTTCTGTAATATCTTTTCCAAAGCTTATTTCAAAAGACCCACTGCTGTTTATAGATAATTAATTGTATGGGTTTCCCGCAACGGTTTTTTGTCCTAATTGTCGCCAGAAAAGGTAGAAGCAAACCATACACGATACTGTTATCTCTTTGTAAAAGCGGTATAGCATCTTTTATTGGCTGCAGCTTTCAACTCCTTATTTCCGCAATAGCACCTATAAATTCTATCACTTGGATTTTTTTTTAGTGTTTCCAACGATAAAAACATCACAAGATGAAATCTTTTTCTCAACTCGTAGGCCGAAATTTTTTTCCTGACGTTTGTAAGCATTTTTATATCAATTGAAATTTAATATAAAATTGACAAATATATAAAAAATTAAGTTCTACACAATTGTTGTTATTTGAGAGATATGAAATGAGAATGTGTGTGTGAGTTTAAGTCTTGAATTTAAAAATTAGATTTTTTGCAAAAATCAGACGGCCGATCTCAAAAACATGTCTTCGTGGCTAAACATGGTTTTAGGGGATAAAACTATTTGAAAACTCACATTCCGCTCATTCCAATTGGTGTCTGCACAAGCTTTTTCGATAGATTTGTCAAAGTGGAAGTCATATTTTATGGTCTTTAATATGCCACTTCGTATTTATTGCTTATTGGCTGGCCCAATTAAAATACGAATAAAATGAGAAAGGCTGTTAATGAAAATTTTTGTTAGCAAAATATAATCAAAGGATGTAAAAAATATCAACGACAAAACTACGTAGCCTGCAGATATGCTTTACTTAGCGTTTAAAAATTAGCTTATGCAGTTCTCTAATAAAAATATGTATACTTTGTGAGGGGCAAACCGTCACACACATATGTGTGTGTGTGAATATATGCAACATAATGACAGCAAATGACATGCGGTCAGGCAACGAGTTGAGAGCAGCTACTGACAGTCAAAGGATGCATGTAAATGCCTAAGTGAATTTGCTGCCATACACAATTTTTGTTGCGGCTGGCTGGTATATTATGTCGTTGTTTGTAGATGTTTTTTGTTTTTTTCTTCTTTTGTATGCAAAATGTTTTTTTTTTTTTATTCTTATTCTGGCTAATGCTAATATTATTGTTACAGTTTTGCCTTTTCTGTTGTCGCTGGCTGTGTTGATTGTTGGCAGATTTTGAATTTCATGCCACATTGAATGACCGGCCATGGCCAGCACGTGGCTGTTTGGCTGGCACGCCTGAACCGCAACCGAAAAGACCTCAACCTCAAACCGAACTCAAACAAATAATATTGTTGATGATGACAAGAATAATGATGTGCTGCAACCAGAATTGTTATTTGTTGTTGTTATTTTTTATCATTGTTGGCTTGGGGTTAGTTTTCGAAGCGTAGTCGTCGAAAATGCTATGCTAGCACTAGATAGAGTGTGTATGTCTACAAGTCGGTATGTATGTATGTATGTATGTATGTATATGCCTTGACGTTGATGTTGTTACAAGCGACGACAGTTGGCAGCTGTTGACCGACCTGAAGATGCTTTTATTGTACTATATGACTGACAAACTGTAGCTGAGAATTCGACCCAAGCACTATCTAGGTTGTAGATATGCTATGTACATACATATTTAAATACATACATAGATATGTATGTATGTATGATGTGCAGCATCTCCACATTCAGGGGAGTTAAAATGGCAAAGCCCATATTAGAGTTCTTCTCCCATCCACCAGTGAGTGATTCGACCATATTTATTAATTCTGTGACATCATTTGACTCGTACGCTCCGGCCGCTTGTGTGTTTTGCAATTTGTTTGGCTGATTACTTTGCATATTTGCAAATCAATTTGTAAATTGAAATTTTCATTTTTCACTTCTTTGGGCGTATTTGCTTTTCGAAATTTTGCGGTTGTACATACTATATATGTATGTATGTATGTGTATTTTTTGCGTTTGCATAGCAACTTTTCGTTAACCAATAATTACAGGAAAGGTTTTTGTTTGCATTATACGTATTTTGAGGAAAATTTAAAATAGTCTGCTCAAGAAAAAGGAGTAATTACATGAAGGGTGTATATAAAGTGAAAAAGTCAGATGCTTTTAAATGTTAAGGAAATAAGTTTTTAAGGAATTTCAGCTAACCAGATAATTAAGTTAAGTGACATTGTACAAAAATTATAAAAATTTAAAAACTAACAATTTCCCCGAAAAATTTGAAACTTTTCTAGTAAGAATTTTTAGAAAAATTTTATGTATGCAGTTTTATAGCCCACTCAACTTTAGGCTGAGCATTTTGTTCGATATAAAAGAAATTGTCAAGCATAATTTCCATGCATGACACCGTCAGCAAACAAAAAAATATAAAAAATCAATGCGTTTTGAAATTTGCACTTAGACTTATATTTTTTTTTTTTAATTGTAATAAGTAGATATTTTCCACTAAAAAAAAATATTGAAAAGTTTATTGCATATGGACTAAAAACAACTTACCTACACTTTTTCCTCTGAAACAATATTAGGACATAAGTTGGCTTTAAAATTTAACTGAAATAAATTTATATTTGGCGACCTGCACAAGTGATTCGGGCATTGTATGAGTACGAGTACTAGTAATTATTTTATGTGTACAGCGATGCTTTTTTGGAATCGCATAATCGCTCACACGATGCCGATTCTGTCGATGCCACATCGTAGCCTCAGACGATTACTATTTTGGCATCGCCGTAAGCACGTCACGTGGGAAAAATGAAATAAATCAAAAGATTTAATAATTTTCCTACTAAAGAAAAAATGAATACATTTTAAAAAGAACGTTTATTGAGCGTTTTATATAATTTTATAAATCATATTTTATAATATAGAATTGTGTTGAGAACGTAAAATAAAATTGAATTCAAGCTTTAACTTTCTAAATACATAGTATGTTCTTCTGCCTTATAAAACGCACATTACCAAACAATTTCAGACGTGCAGGAATTTATAATTTGTTTAAAGCTTTTCCATACGTCACTGGAGCCAATTGCTCCAATCGCAAAATATTCGCCCGATTTTATTTTATTTCACGCTTCATTGAATTTTTAAGTTATGTTATTTTGTCACATTTTTCAAATCCCACTTCGCTCATCGTAAACGTCTCATATGAAAATGATGATATGAACGAAATATCCGTTTTCTACCAAGTAAAACGATGCTTTGCCTACGATGTCAAATTTTAATTTAAGTAATCGCATCGTTTCTATTCATACTCGGCGATTACTAACTTATAATTTTACTTACTCGTGCAGGTCTCTATATACATACATATGTATATTAGTTGCTTCGAATTTGGATTAACTCGAAAGACGTGTTTTCAAATGAAAGTGCGTGCACCATTAAATAGAATTGCGGCGGCGGCCAGTCAACAAAAATGTATGCGAATATTCACTTTACGAGCACACATAGTCAGTCGGACTTGGCTATTTTTAAAATTTACTCATTGGATCGTTTCAACGAATGTAGTTTTAATAGGCATACAAACAATGCGGAAGCGCTTATGGCCTGAGCATCGCTGATACATTTATTGAATGACGTTTTACAGTGCGGAGCTTAAAACGCAAGGTTTTTCATTAATGATTTTCGAGTGGAAATTTTCCATGTAAGCTTAAATCAATAGAAGTTTTTATACAAAACACATTTATGTGTTATTGCCTTCCTTTTTTTACTCGCTACCACAGGAAAGCTGCCGCTAAAGCTTAGAGTTTTATAAATGCACTGACAAAAGTTGTCAACAACTAAGTTTGTTACGAGTAAATGCCAAGTCAATGACAATGAGGAATGCGTTACCAGATAAGTTTGAAACTGCATACAATAGAAGAGAAGCGGAAGAAAAGCGGACTTGTCATAACTACTTTAGCAATCCAAGTGCACTATATAGATTCATACATATGTATGTATGTATGTACGAGTAAGTAGGTATGTGCGAAGTACTTACGCAGCAACTGTTGAATACGCAGTGGAGTGTATGAGTATACATTAGGGTTGGTCAAAAAAGAATAAAGTCGGAATTTTAATGCACTCACCCCCTAGGTTTGTACTGTGTCGAAAAAAGTATACCCTTATTTTTTTATTTTGCAATTAAAATACGTTTAGAGGTTGCTCAAAACGCTCAAATGTTCCATTTATTTTATATGGAAAAAAACAAATTTTCGTTGGAATAGTATACAATTCTTGAAAATCAATATTTTTCGATCGGAAAGCCGATGTTCTCTTCAGAAGACTTTCAGAAGTAATACTCAAGTGTTTTTTTTTTTTAACAATTTGTAAATAGTAAAGATTCTTGATTGGGCCCCCATTGAGTTTTTCGGATTTTTTGGCGGTTTTAGGCGGATCTCTAAATTATAGTTCATACGAAAAAATGGTTAAAAAAATAATTGGGTCAGTTGGAATAGAAACAGAGTTTCCCGATCAAAAATACTGATTTTTAAGGATTCTATACCATTTCTATGAAAAGTTGTTTTTTCCCATATATGAAAAATTTCCCATACATGAAATTTGGGCGCTTTGAGCGACCCCCAAATATTTTTCAATTTCAAAATAAAAAATAGGGGTATACCTTTTTGTAGGTATAAAAAATCCTAGGGGTTAAGAGCATACAAATTTCGACTTTACTTTTTCACATGCATTTTTGGACCACCCTACTTTACATACAGAATAAGAACATACATATGAATAAGTACATATTTATGTAAAAATGTATGTACTTACATACATATGTATGTATATAGTAAATATCTATAACTACAGAATAAACTTCCGCATACATTTTTGCTCTAACATGTATACAAACATATTCATACAGCTGCTATTTCTACACTTAGAGCAAAATTCGAATAGAAAATATTTAGCGAATCAGCGAACTTAACACACCGATAACTGCATTACTGCAACTTCAACAATTGTAATCAGCAGTAACAACCAGCGCCAGCAACGGCACAGCTTATTCTGGGTAACAATTCGAAGCTCGCAATGAGCTATTGCCATCAGCGTCGCTGATTCGATTACAATTACAATATCCTATTCGCACTCGGGCGTAGTACTTTGCTCTACTTTACACTATTTATATAAATTTATATCGAAATAACTTTACTTTTTCTCCTTGCTGGTGTTGTTGGCTTGGGTTGGTGCTGTTGATACTTTTAGAATTATTGCATTCATAAGAAGCAAATCTGCATTATTCTGCTTCGCTTGAGTTCAAGAAGTATTGGTACGTATATATGTACGTACATACATATGTATAGCTTAGTATTTCTAAATGAGTGGGTATTTACATAAATACATACAAGTTGGATCCTTGAATTATTTCTTGACTGGCTTTAAGTCATTAAAGATTGATTTAGTAAAAGCTTAGTTGAACAATTTTTGCGGCTTATAAAATGATATAGCACGCACATCAAATCAGACTAAAACCAGTTTTACTTAAAATAAATTTAAAGGAAGCGCTTTTTAAGTAAATGTTCCCTTAGTAAAGGCTTGCAGGAAGCCAGAGGTTCTCTTGCTCTTTATGCTCTTTCAGGCTGGTGAAAGTTGAATGGAAGTACCCCCTCTTGCGAGCTCGTCTGCCTTCTCATTTCCTCCAGTTTTTTTTTTTTTTTTTTAATTTGGAACCGCCTATGTTGATTTTTATGTAATCTTCAGATCCCGGAACTCGTTAGATCCACGATTTACTGCTTGGTATGGCTATACTACAGTGAAACCCGCTTGAGTACCACTGTGCGGACATACTCCAACATTCTACATACATACTATACATTCCGTGTACTTCCTGATTTTCCAACAAATTTATGATCTTGCTAGCGATATATTTTCCTGGAGACTGGTTTTTCTCACACCATTTCCAATTGGGAAAATGAAAATTTTAACCAAACCGCATGGAATTTGTAGTAAAACACAATGGGCCTTATTAATAAAAACTAAACAAGTAATTTTTCTTAACATTTCAGACATTTTACTTAAAGTTATTTAAATAAATCGAGTTTTTATTCATGGCGCCCAATACGCATTGTAGGCTTCAAGTATGTTTTAATATAACTTATGGGACGATAAGGTAAATAATACGAAACTGTCACATATATTATCTGCAAAAATAGCCATTTTTTATTTGTGTTTGATGAACAAAATGTTCAGCATCAATCAGTAGTTTACATTTTTTGCGGCACTATTATTACATACTTATTATACTGACGACCAATACATACTACGCAAGTTTTCCGTCATACAATCTTACTAAAGTTTACTCTTACAAATTTTATTACAATCTATCTAAAATGGTAATAAAACTGGATTGGGAAAAGCACGAAACCTCTTGAAAACAAAAACAAAGTCAACAAATAAAATTTGTTATTTTGTATTTGATCAAAGTACTTAGAATGGGAGAAGTTATTCCCTTAGATCAGTGATATTTATTGAAGCATTGAAAGGAAGCAATTAAAAAGTCGTAAATCTATCAAATGATTTACTACGCTTGCAGTACGACAAAATGTTTCAATTGTTCTTCCTTGGCGGCGCACAATGCATTTCACTTTTACAATTTAAAACAGTTCAATTGACTGCTGAGGCAAACGTTGCCAAGCTTCAGACAATGTATGTATGTAGTACTAAAGCGAGTACGTATGTATACATACATACATATATGCAAATAAGTAAGTGAATGTGTATATAATGAATAAAATAAGAGATCAGCTGCATGGGAAGAATGAGCAACTAAAATGTATGACACGAACTGCTGAACTGTAACTTCAAAAGCGGCGAAGAGTTCATCATAGGCAGTGCTGTACGAAGTTCGCATAAATTTGACAATTAGCAGCTGCGGTCGCTCTGTATCTGCTAGCGAACGGCACCAGTAGGCGTTGTAGCATTAAGTTTGGCTAAAGGATTTGTGCAGGAAAGTGAAATGCCAATTGCTAACTTCAAATATTTTGCCTCGCCTTATCTCTTTTTTGTGCTTCTACTGCTGCTGCTGGCAGCCAAAAATTGGCAGTCAATAGAATTGGTAGTTCTTTTTTTTTTTTTTTTGAATTTATCGTACTGAACTGCAACTGAAATGAGCCTTTACAGCAAAAAGTGAAATAAGCGATAGAAAATATCAAAGATTAGCCAACGGTAAATGTAAGAGTTGAACATCACAGCAACAAAAAAAAAAAAAAAACATTAACGATTTGCAGCTTAACGGCAATGCAGTGGCAAATGTGCGAAATTCTTGGCAACTAATTTTCACTTTCTTATCGCTAACTAAGCGCCGCAGCGCCAAGTTAAGGCTAAAGTCAAAAAATCAAACACACTCGTTGCTTAACAAACGTTTATTTATTTTTTTTTTTTTTGATTTCGTTTGAGAATGTGCATCGCTGCCTTGGCTTTCGTGTAAAGTTCTCTGCATCTCTTTGCCAAAAAAAAAAAAAAAAAAATTGTTGGAACTGATAAAGATTGACGGCGCTGTAAATTTCTGATTATGTCACCTCGGAAATTGGCAAAATTTCCTGCCAATGGAAAAGATATGAGGTAGCGTGGCTGTGAAAAGGGTATGTATGTACGCAGTCTATTTTCAAAGAAAGAGGAACAGGAATTATTTGTTGCTGATTGAAGTGAAATGAAAGTACCGAATACAAACAAAAGGAAATTACAAGGAGGGCAGTAAGGCACTGCTACCATCGGCGTAGCCAGAAAGAAATTTAGGGGGGGGGGGGG
>NW_016157767.1:0-13602 GCF_001687245.7 Rhagoletis zephyria | reverse complement strand
GGGGGGGGGGGGCTCGAGCACCCCATGCCCCTATCTGGCTACGCCCATGTAAAGAACGCTGAAGTTAAAAGTTAATTGTTTAAGCAAAATCCAATTCAGCAAGTTATAACTTATATTGCATATTATTTATGTGCACATATGTATGGTAATATTCTGAGCGCCCTTGCTGGTTGAAGTATGACACATGTACAACGCCTAGTTAGCGAAATATTGAAAAATGCGTTTTCACAAATATTTCGGAAGCAGCACGATTCACAGTGCGGTTGAAATACAAAAGTGCGGCCAAAATTCGAAGCTCTAAAGATATGATTCGCTGCCAGCATTGATAAACTTAAAATGGCGGATCCAATATGGTGTCTGGTCATGCGAGAAATTTTAAAGTTGTTTCGCTTTCCAAAACTTTGGAATCAAAAGCGCAACACATATTGGCACGTATTAACAATTTAACTTTTTGTATGTATTTGTATTTTTTTATAAAAACTACTGTTCGCCTAGCGCTTGAGACGCAGCCACTAAAATTAAGGGGAGTTGAGGTAAGTTAAGGTGAGTTCAGTTGAGGTGAGTTTTGATAAGTAATGCTGAGTTGGGCGGGGATGAGATGAGTTGTGCTGATATAAGGTGAGTTGTGGTGAAATACCATTGAGGTAAGTTGAGGTAAGTGGACGTGAGTTGAGATTAAAAAAGGTGAGTTGGGAAAAGATGACTTAAGGTGAGTTGAGGTGAGATGCGTTGAACAACATAACATAACAAAACATAACATAACTTAACATAGTATAACATGACATAGGATAACTTAACACATCATAACATAAAATAGCATAACATAACATGAAACAAGGTAATATAACATAACAACATGTGTAACATAACATAACATAATACAATTTATCTAACATATCATCTCATTCATCAGTTTTATCTTTTCTCTACCCCTTTCTCTATCTCTTCTCAGAGAAAACAGCACGTAATAAAATAGAACAAAATTAATTAGATATATCTACAGTTTTTTGTTAAGAAGGTATTTCCCTTATTTATTGTTATTAAGACGAAGCCGATGAGTTACTTTTAAAATTAAGTAAATTGATTTTAGAAGCTGAAATGCAACAGGAGATTTAACAAGATTTTTAAAGGGTTAAATCTGTGTCGTGTTGAGCATTTATCACATACTTTGTGCTTTTTCAATCTCTTCCCAGATTGTGAATTTATCCAAAGGTGTCCACCAGACGCAGGTGTTGTAAAATTTTCCACGAAATCTACGTATATTCGTACCCAATCATAGTCAGGTTCGGCTTCGGACGAAAAATTTACCCTCGATCGGACTAGAATCAGTATGAATATTTGTCATCATGCTCTACGTATGTTGTACCAGCTTAGAAATTTCTAGTTTTTTACTATACTTTTCATATTTATAGATAAGCAAAGAAATTATTAAGTGCACAAAATTTTCTCATGATTATTCTACATTCATGTATTTGTATTAGAAAATAAACATATCTAACAAATTCGTGTGAAATAAATTGTATGCACTCTATTAAAATGATAAACTTTAAAAGAGACTACTTTATTTACTGACTGCATAAGATCTACATACATAAGTAGATCAAAAAGGTTTTAAGTATGCACAAACTGCCATTACATGAATAAATAAAATCCAATTCATTCTGGCAAACCCTTAAGCACATACGCACTAACAATTGCATATATAAAGAAAAAGTGTGAAAACTGCATTTTCAATTAAATATTTTAAAGTATTTTGTGTGAATAAGTTTGGTGTAAAATCAATGTATGAATAAATAAAAATACAGCTTAGAAAGTTTCAAAATTTCGCTAAATATTTGCAACTTCATCTTGTCGAAACATATTTTGATATCTTCACACTTGCGAGCGTTCAAAAAATAAGTAGAAAAATAGGGTGTGCAGTTGTTTATACAAAACAATTTTATTTATCCAATTTAACTAGTGTCCACACAATACAAACACCCACACTGGCACAAAGTAAAATATATTTGAAAGTTTAGAAATGCTTGCACTTTATTTTTTTGGTAATTTTAGAATTTCATAGTTACTTAAAGCACAAACGGAAGTGCTCCGAATGAAGCAGTATGCAGCATACAACAAGAACAATGTATATGTAATAGTGAAAGTTATTCTATACTCTTTCTATGCATCTTTGTACTTTGTACAGGCACATACATATATACCACATTTGCTTAGTACATACATAGTTTACGTACATACATACGTACTTATGCGTCCGCATCGCACCCAAATGGAAGCTTACTATTTATTTGGTGAGAAATAGTTTAAAAGTTTGAAATAGTTTACATTTTCTTGCTTGCCGTAGGCATTTAACCATAAATATTCCTATTTTTCAATCTCTTTTCTATTTCAAATATTTCATTCTAGACTCAAACGAATTTTTGCAAGCTGTCGAAGAAGCTGCAAAAACAAAAACGAAAGCACTATGCATGAACGTTGTTTTTGTGTGTGTTGTGCAAATTTTTGCGTTGCTTATCTTTATTTTATGAGAATATTCTTTCTGCTTAATCAACATACATATGTATGTACCTATGCACATAGAGAGAGGCGCATCTCTATACCTATACAGCCCCATGCAGTGCGATATTCACTTACACATTTATATTTACTTACTGATACTAGAAAATTACTACTTGCATAGCAAATTAGCCGATAGCTGTATGTGTATTGTGTATATTTACAATACAAAAGCATGTGTGTATGGGTGGACGCTACATACAAAAATATGTATGCATACATCTACACTCAGCCGTCATATCGTATACATATGTAGGGTACGTACTTTCGTACGCCATGTCGTATACGTAATGTAGGCGTTGCTAATTTATGTATGCATTACAGATTTTACTTAGTATCAGAGATTAATTTGTATTCAAGCTAAGCTGATTGCTTTTACACTGTTTGCTATTCAGATTTGCCGTTTTGTTATGATTACCACTACATACATACAAACATATGTACATACATACATACAAGGCAGCTATTGTTCATTTGCGATGCTGTCGATAATATCGTTGCTATTGTAATACCAATACACACAGCCACACAAACAAACCTACTTATCTATGTATTTTATGCCCTTTCTGTCGCTTTTAGCTTAACTTACCATTAAGTAGATGCGCGTAGCTGTAGTCATTAAATTAAAATACTTTCAATAAAGCAAAATCGTGACCGATACGCTAATGATTTAACTGCAAAACTTCATGGGAAAATCACTGCCGGCTCTCCAGCGGGTGACAGCGGCGGATACAGAGGCACGGCGAGCGGCCCCACAAGGCTGGAAACAGAAAAATTTCGGTTAATTTTTCCGATTGGTTGGTAAGATAATTTATTTTGAAGCGGATTTCCGTCATGCCTTGTCTAGTTAGGTTTGGCGAAAAACCGGTTTCGGCGTTGTGCCATCTTCAGTGTAATTTTTCGTTTTTTCGAGAACCGGATTGTCTCCAACCAAACTTGACAATGGATAATGAAAATTCGTTCCTGGCATGAAAAGGGGAAATTTTAAAATTACTTTTGTTAAATAGTTTTATGATTTTAATTTAAAATCGTATTCCTTTTGTTAACGAAATTTACCGAGTTATCCATCTTTCTTCAGTTATCGCAACACATCGAGTTATTCAAATCGATCAATGTTTACTGAGTCGTCGAAATCTACAAACACAGAAACTTAGTTGTCGAAATTTACGGATAGTTATCGAACAATACAAATTTATGGGATTATCGAAATCTGACAAAATAATGAAATTTATCAATAGATATTAATTGAATTATCATTATTTATAGAGTCAACGAAATTTATCGGGTTACCGTAATGTAATAAGTTCTTTCAACTTATCAAGTTATCGATATTTATTGATTTACTGAAATTTGTCGGCTTATGGAATCGGAGTTTTTGAAACTTTCAAAATATATCGAGTTATCGAAAATTCAAGGTTATATCTATAAGTTTATCGAGTTATCACTGCTTATCGAAGTTTATCGTGTTACCAGAGTGTAACGAATTGTAAAAATTTGTCGATAGCTTTCTAGAAATACGTAGCTATCAAAATTAACCGAATTATCGTAATTTATAGAGGTATCCTAGGTTTATAGAGTTATTGATTTATATCGATATACATTTTCGAGTTATCCAAATTAATCGAGCCCTAGAAATGCACAGTTATCGACAGTTACCGAATTTAGTCGAGTTATCGAATTTTATTGAGTTATCGAATTTTGTTGAGTTATCGGATTTCAGTGTTTTCGAAAATCATTGAATTTTTGATATGTAGCAAATTATCGATTGTTATCGGCAAACTGGAATGTATCGGACCAATTCCAAGTCTTGCCAAAGTCTTTCAAAGTTCTTCAAAGATATAAAGAAATGCAGTCACATTTAAATTCCAAATCAGGAGATTTTTCGATAAATAATTTTCTACCTTATAAGCTAACCCACGTGCTACGTTGTAGAACCTCTACAAGTCTCATAAAAAACTTAAAAAAACGGTCGAATTTCGACAGTAACTGGCACTCCTACCGTTTGGATGCTTGAGAGGTCACTCATCGGAGAAACGTATTCGACGCTTTGTTAGTTTAACTTTGTTTAAAAAGCTGACCCCAATCGCCCCTCCGCAACCTAAATTCTGTATACGCTACTGGTTGTGAGCTAGGCCGCATTTCGGCTAATTCGTTGTAGTATGTACCATTTTAGAAATCTCACCAAAACTCATTTTTATGTAATTTGCAAAGTTTTGCCAACTTTTATGACCTTTCTGGTACTAAATAACTCGAATAATTATTTACCTTCGTCAGCGGCAATTGGGAAGAAAAGGGAGATTAGATACATACATACTATTCCACATACTGACTATTTTTTATTTTTTTGTCTTGATATTTTAATTTTTAATTACACTTATCAGTCGGCGTCAAAGTCTTATAAATTTATTTGCAGATAGTCAGAAGTTATACATAATAAGTACATATTTTTATGTACAGAGCAATTACATACAAAATCGGATGCCAATGGATTTAAGCCAATTTTCTTCTTACCATTTTGATTGAATGTGGCTATCAAAGCAACTTGACAGGACATATTGCTATCTCATTGTTGCTTTTAATCAGATGAATATAATAAATTAGCTGCACATAATTCCTTTACAAAAGTTTTCGTTAATTTTATATAATCTGAAATTAGGCTACAGTATCCTTGTGTTGTTGTAAGCGCTGCGCGTTGTGCAGTAAGGCTAAGTGTTGTGGACTTTAAGTTCGCCTAGAGCTATGGACATTGGAGTATTTTAAAAGGCTTCGGGCTCCCATCAAATCGGACAGACCACCGCACGCCATTTCTGGCTCCGAATCGATCTTTCAACATCCAACGATGGAGGACTGGGAGGGGTGCAGTATCTGGAGTCGTGGTCCTGTTAACTTATTTGCAGATGTATCGAAGCTGAATGGGAAGGCAGGTGGAGGTGTCATCTGTGAAGAACTCTCCATCGGCCTGAAATTTAGTTTATCGGATCATTCCAGTGTCTTCCAAGCAGCTATCAGGACTCTTAGCTCCTTGACGGTGCATTCGAGAACGGTGATATTGTGTCTGAATTCCTTATCAACCGCAGGAAGTACTTCCGTATAGAAAAGTTCTGGGAGTTCCCCTCATCTAGTGCGCTCTGCTTCCGAACAGATAGGTGGTTAGTCAGCTCAGCGAGCGCTGGACGAAGACCTTGGAATGCAGTTGCCTGAAGAGTTTCGTTGCGAGAACGGAGCGTTTCTCTTAAAAGAAGCCATAGGTGTCGTCATTCTTCCTTACCTTCACCCGCTTGCCCTATCCTGCGTCCTTTTCCCTCTCCTATCTTAATGGCATAACAATGGACGGCATAGTTGTGTGTAAATGGGCCTCCATCTACGGATACAGCCTGCTAACCTAACCTAATCTAAAATCTCTATATACTTCAAGTCGTTTTTAGGGTACACCCAGCTAATGATGTTTAAGAGCGACTACTAACACTAAGTGCCTTGATGCATGTGTAAAAATTTCCTTAACTTATGATAGAGGATATTTTAATGAAGAGGGTTGCCCCTTTTTAAAAAATTAAATTCAATGAAATTTTACGGCAATGTGGGTGTGAAACAAAAGGTTGCCACCTTTTCATAAACATAAAATCAATTTAATTAACACTTTGAATCAAATTTATTTGTAAATTTTTTTGAAGAGTGTTGCCACTTGTTAAGAAATTCATAATCAATTTACTTAAAAAGTTCAACTAAATCTTTTAGTTTGGGTATCAAACGACAGAGGGTTAAGAAAGGTTTCTTTCGAAAACATTTTTGAAAAAAGTTGCCACCTGTTTAGAAATTGAAAATCATATTAATCGATAAGTTAAATGAAAAATTTAAATATAGGTGTCAATCGGGAGAGGTTTTAGTGAGCTTTGCGGACTCTATAACCTCTGCAACTACATATATGAAAAGTATAAAACCGCTTTGTTTGAAGACATCGCCCAGAAGTTTCAAGAAACAGCACATGACGACAAAGCTCTGAGGCTAATTGAGGATAAACTTTTCTCAGCAGTGGGAAAACGGATGTGGGATTTCGGCTTGCCTACTCCTCAACGAATGCGATAACTGTCCAATGAGTTATACAGGGAGTTTATTTATAACACCACAAACTTGGCGACTTAAGTCAACGAAACAGAACCTAAACTATTTCCCAAGCAAAGACAAATTTCCCATTTAATTTTAAACCGCGTGGGGAGCGACGAAGGGGCCTTTATTTCAGAATTGTCAGGGCTGCCGTCCCACAAACTGAAATTAAAGGTTGGGGCGCCAGTCATATTGATGCCTAACCTGGACGCACCTCGATTGCACAATGGCACCAGACTATGCATAACGGAGCTGAAAAGCCACCAAAGGACAATCAGTATTGATAACACGAGTTCCCATCAAATATGCCATTTCAGTTTAAAGATTTGCAGCTTCCGTCAAATTTATTTCTAAATATTTTTAAAAAAGGTTGCCGCGATAAAGATTAATAAAAACCAAGGACAAATACTTAACGTTGTAAGAATATATCTGGGCACTCCATGTTCATGTCCAGAGCCATAAATCTATACGCATGCCCGAGGCAACAACTTTACTTACTGCTTAACTTTTTTTAATTAAATTTGTTATATCTATTCATGTAGTGAAATGATTTGTTTCTCTCTTTGATACATTTAAACGAATAATGTTAAACCAAACATCACGCGGGCGAGGCTGTAGGCAAAAGCTATTAAATACATACGATTCATGTCTTCTTTTGAAGCATCTATGTGATTCTTTATATTAATAATGCCACTTAAGTGGAATGACATCATTTACAAAATTATTGAACTCATTCACATGTTAAGGGACGATAATTTCATGCCAACTATTATAGATGCACGCAGTTACTGTATCAATATATACTGCAAACCAATAGCTAAAGCAAGATAAATGTTACATCCATATGTATGCAATATTTTCATGTGTTGAACATTGCATCGAAAATTGCAAAGCATCTCCGCCAAGTACATATCTTATATTTGTCCCAAATACGCGCTGCATTCAAGACACACAACACTAACTATGCAACAGCATAGTTCCACACGCTACTCATACACACCCAACCGAGCACAGTTAGTGTGCCACAGCGTGAGAAATGCTACGAAATCCTACGTTGGTTGGTTGGTTGGTTGGTTGGTTGGTTCCGTGTAATGATAGTTATAGTTGCGGCGGATCCAGTAGCTAAAAGCATTTCAACGCCATACATGAAGCGGAAATGGCAACACACGCACGCGCTCACACAAACAAACAAACATACAAACATATGTACATTCACAAACACACAGCTGCATGCATGCCGCTTGGCAATTGCTGGTGCTGGTGCTGGTGCTGTCGCTGCATACGCTGCATGCGACTATAGAACACAAAATGTAGCATACTTCAAGGAGCGCGGATACACAGGCATTTTAATATATACCTTCTTGGTAGTAGAATTTATTTGTACCAAAGTAGCGTGCAAGTTGCAGCAGCGGGCAGAGCAGCAGGACAAATGAAATCTCTAAAATGTATCGCTTTGATGGATTTTTCAAATTTGCTCTAAATAGCAAACTATGCTGAACGATTGTGTGTGAGCGAGAGTGAGTGCAAGAGAGTTGTGCGATGAGTGCTAGGCAGTCAACGGTGGCTGGCAATAGCGTATAGTAACTGTATAGGAAGCACCGAAGCGCAATCTAGTGCTTGTAGACATGCATATCCATATATTCACACACACACACACACACACGTACACACATACACACAAAGAGAATCAAGGAGTATGCCTGCGTATACAGAAAGCACATTTTGTCGGCCGCAAACATTCAAATAAACATAAGTTTTCAACAGGACTTTTAAGCTATTGTAGAGGTGTATGTGTGCGACTATTTGTGCCTGTCCAAGCAGCGTTACTGTACATTTATGTATGTCTATATGTACATATGTCTGTAGGTGACAAAAGTATACTTTCCCATCCGCATACTCGTAATCCGTCCTGTATAGTATTGTGGCCCCTATTTGTGGCATTCGAAATCAAACGCTGCACGAACCGCAATACGACGCATGTATGTGTGTGTGTGTGTGTTGTGGCGTTCAAACATACTCGTATTAAAATACAAACGGAAATAGTTTTCGTATAAGATTTATTGCCACTCTTGAGTGCCATAAAAACGGAAATTGTACACAATATCCTTTCGTTTCGTTTGCCCACATTGCCAGCAGCGTCTCAGCTTCCTTTTGCTGCCGCATGCCGACAGGACGTTTCGTTGCGTTCCGCTTCGTTTCGTATTGCCATTTTGTGTACGATTTCATTTGTGCCGGTTCCCTTTAATAAATATTTTACATACTTTAGATATTTTATTTTATGCTCGCGCAAAACTCATAGTCTTATTTTATTGTGTTTGNTGTGTGTGTGTGTATGGATGTAATAGTGCATGCTGTGAGTTTTTAAAACACACACATTTTTAAGTATGTATGTGGATATGCACTTAGAAATTATGTGATTATAATTTAGAAATTTTATGCAGCTGTGCTGCGCTATGAAAAGCCTGTGGGTGTGCGTACATATGTACATATGTATGTGTATGCATGTGTATATTTCTGAATGTTCCCTGCAGGTAAAATCTGAAATAGTAGGCACAAATTCCAGTACATTAATTATTTTTTAAGGCTGGAAGTGTTACGCAATAAACTATGATTATCAAGTTCCTCGTAGAAAAAGTAAACTAGTTGTAGAAATTCTAGTTCGTAAACTGATGTTCAATGGGGAAGTCACACCACTTCGTCATGGACTATAATTTTATCGACCAGTTCTGTCGAAATGAAAGACCAAAACAGTTAGTTAAAATATCAATTCATTAACTAGTAACTGTTAATGCGGCGGCCTATCATTCCGTCGAATTCCGACAAGAAGACCACTGAATCTGGTTCTGAGGTCTCAGGTTTGAGTCTTCTGGAAGGTAGTTAGAGTAAAGTCTGTTGAGTAAGTTTAATTTAAATTTAATTTTATTTGCAAAAAACCTGCATACACAACAAAAATTGAATGAAATGTTTTTTTCTTTCTAACATTTAAAAATTTCAACAAATGACATAAAAAATAAATAAAATACAGTAAAAAATTTAAATAAAATAGTCGCCATTGCGACTTTTGAAGCGCTGCGATCAAAATTACATACTTATTTCTCTCGCAGGGTATGAAGCAGAATACCACCGCGTCAATTGGTATAATGCTACTATTATCTCTACTGGTAGGTGCTGATGCATGTTAAAAATACCAGTTGCTAACATTGAAAAAGAATAGAAACAAGAAATAGTTGGGCTTAAATGCAAACTGGTAGCATTGTAGTCCACAACTAGCAGCTTTCTCTGCAGGGTTCACACGTGCATATCTACTTACTTTGGGGTTTTTGCCATGTTGCATATATTTTTATTTTAGTTTATGCTTATCCCACTCACTTCCGCTGACCACATTTCCAGGCTGCACCAGCACTGGCGCTTTAAAAGTACATATGTACAGACACATATAGGGTGATTCAATATGACCGCAGATTTCTTTAAAAATAAATAAAAACGAAAAGTGCAGCACCTTCGTCTTGGCCTGCAGGCTGTATCGGAGCCGCTAAATTTAGACGTAGAATGCGTGGTATGGTTAAGAGCACATCCAAGTCAAACAGGAAAGCACCCACTAAGAAAAAATATCGATAACAAAAACGATAATTATATCGATAGCAAAATCGATAAAAGCATCGGTAACAAAATCGATAATAATATCGATAACAAAATCGATAAAAATATCGATAACAAAACCCATTACGAAATCTATACAAAAATCGATAACAAAATCGATTAAAATATCGATAACAAAATCGATAAAAAATATCGTTTATTATGTCGATTAATTCCGAAAATATCGATAGCAAAATCAATAACAATATCGATACAAATTTCGATAATATCGCTCCATGACTAAGTTTGCCTAAGGCCTGTAGTACCAATTGTCTGAAAAAAAAAATTAAATAGAAACATATAGACATATCAAAAACAATTGCTGTTAAATANTTAAATATCTTCATTACCTTTGAATCACCCTAAATACAAATTTTTGTATATGACAACAACGGAATCAGCTTATCTGTGGCACCGCATATGCGCTTCCGCAAATTTTTGAAAATATTTATTTAAATAGACTTTCAAATTAAACATAACAAGCGTCTGTGTGATGGCCTTCGCTTTAGCGCAAATATTGCACAAACCTAATTTTATACTGAACCTGACTGCAGAAACGGAATTATATTCTTGTTTAATAAATACATCTTTACCCTAGTATATGCCAGTTCCACGAAAGAAGTTTAGTACAATTTATTATTTTTTTATTTTTATTTTATATGAAAAACGACATAAGATAAAAATCTATTTTTCACTTAAATTGTTGGCGAAAACGGGCGTGAAGCATCTGGCTCTCAAAAGTAACAGAAAATGCATACAAAATCGCTCTCAAGAAATGAAAAAGAAAATTTATTCTATATAGGCAGCGACTCTGAAGCAAAAATGCTCGTACATTTATTTCTTCAGGAAAATTTACTCAAACGTCAAAGTACCTTTTCAGGCAACAGAAACTGAAATTAGACAAAATAAAAGAAAACTCTGAGACACGTGAACTTAATATTGAGCGTATTACGGATCTGTATACCGCTTGTCTAGATCAGGCAATTTTCCCAAGATACGAATGAAAAAAGAAATATTAAAATTTTCGGGCCATCTCACAGTGCTTCTCCTTGCATATAAAACGTGGGCGAAAATAGAATTAGGACGGCTTTAAATGAAAATTCGAATTGAATAAATTTCTTACTTTCACTGTTAATGCAGTTTGAAGTTGAAAATTTGGGTTCTTATGGCATACCTATGTAGCACATATCGATGGCTGAGTGGAAGATCGACCTATCTCGGCAGCCAGTTCGAAAACGCTCTATCTCAAAAAACTTTTCAAGAACGCCCTATTTCAGAATTCGTTTCAAAAACGCCCTATCTCAGCTGCCGATTCAAAAACGCCCTATATCAGCATATTTTCAATACATTTTGAAGTGAGATAGGGCGTTTTTGAACCGAATTTTGAGATAGGGTGTTTTTCAATTAAATTCTGAAATAGGACGTTCCTGAAAAGTTTTTTGAGATAGAGCGTTTTCGAACTGGCTGCCGAGATACATAGGTCGATCTTCCACTCAGCCATCGATATAGTTCGTTCTATTTTCTAAATAAATTTTTATTTTTTGACACGGGTTTCCACCTCTTACAAATTTTACTAAAATTAAAATAAAAATGAATTAGATATTAAAATATGGTATCAATTGAAATTGTTTTGAAAATACTTAACTTCCAAACGACACGTATAAGGGTTGCCACATGTTTAAAAACTCAAATTCACTTTAATTAAGGGAATAAGTTAACTGAAATATGTGTATCAATATGGGTATTAGACAAAAGAAAAAATTGACATATTTAGCAAGAAATAAGTGAAGAGTAAAAACATACCTGAGTTAATTTAAGGGGCCAGTAAATTAAATGGAATATAATCAGAAATCATCACAAATCACTGATTGACAATGTATGTATTTGTAAACTTTTTGTTTGACGCAATTATTATTTTAGTTTAACTAAATTTGACTTCACAAACAGGTGGCAACCCTCTTCGTAATATTTGCCAACTAAAACATTCTTAAACCTCTTTCGTCTGATTTCCATACCTATCTATTTCAATTATCTAATTCCTTTAGTTCAAATGGAATTTGATTTTTTAAATAGGTGGCAACACTCTACATGTAGAGCTAAGAAATAAAATCTTTTCATATATATTTCGATTGATTCTTATTTCTTAATAATTCATTTAACTTATAAAAAATTTGAATACAATTTTTAAAAGGTGGCAACATAAAAACTAAACGGCTATTGTCCACAGGTCAAGCTTTTTAATTTGAGCCTTCATTTTTGAAAATAGAACGAATCGCGCAGATCTGAAGGCACTGACAAAAAATTTAAAAATGATTTTATGCTTTAGCAAAAAATGCTTCAAAAAAAATTTTGATAAAAAAATGTGTTTCTCGAATACCGCAGGGACACCCTTTATTTATTATTATTTAAAAATATTTATTTATTTATTCCTGTTGTTCACTACTATCTATATGGAAATAAAAAACGTCAAACCAACATTTTAATTCAAAGAATAAAAAGGCTCTGCTGGGAAATTTATGTGTCCACGATGCGCCCCCAACTTAGACTCGAGTGAAATGAACCTTGCTTTGGTTTCCCTTGAGTGGACAGAGCTTTAATAATCCGGCGAGATCAAATATTTTTGGCTTACCCTTGAAAGAAGTTTAGTTGGAGCTTTCCCCTAGCTTAGATATTTAGATCTAGGCTTTCAACTCAAGATTTGTATAATTATCTATAGCCTAATCTCCCGATTGTGGGTTGATCCCCCCTAGTTTGGTGGGGTAGAATACTACAAAATAATTTTAGCTAACTTTCCAATGTAAATAAGAACTTATATGTAATATGTTTTGGATCTTTAATGTCTTTTTTAAATATATTTTAAAATGAAATACATATGTATGTTTGGTTACAACACTTCTCGCATATCCTGCAAATCTATGTTCGAAGGATCGCTTCTCGCTTATACTCGCAGGTTGTCCAAAGATTACGAAAGGCTCTTGAATTTGGTGCGTAACTACTTGGGGATTTTTTAAGGAATGTTCTTCGAAATTAACCTTTGAAAAAATCCAGATGTAATTTAAAGGAGAGTGTATGAAATAAAGAAAAAATATGCGCCTTTATTTTTATGAAAGACAGAGGAGTAAAATTAAGGCCAGCCCCTATAATGACGGAGGCATGGTCCCCGTAGCCAGTGTCGCGCTTCGAGTTATTACATGAGTACTTTTAAATGCCTTGGTTGAAGTTATGAGAACTATTTGAAACTTCATCTTAACTAGACCAATTAATTTCTTTGCTTTTATCGACAGGCGACATCAGGAAGGCAAATCC
>NW_016157766.1:190199-207799 GCF_001687245.7 Rhagoletis zephyria | reverse complement strand
GGTGTTTGGTTTCAAACTCGGACAAACTAGACAAATTAATCAGATTTTATTTTTAATTGGATTAACGATTAATGTTTTAAATTAATTAAACGTAATCGCAGCCAGCGATTAACGATTCAAAAAATGTTATCATTAATCGTACAGTTGATAACGGCTAATTAATTTTAATCGTCAAACGCGATTAACATTTTAATCGTTAATTTTTAATCGTTAATCAGATTAACAGTTTTCCAACACTGTGTGAAATCATGTTCATATTCACGGAGAAAAATTGACGTTTTTGGAAAAGCGGCGTAGCACCTCCCATACTGACTGAAAGTTTCATATTACATATCCCTTCAAATGTTTGGGGTAAAGTACTCAAGGTTGGTATGGAAATACATATGTATGTATGTATGTGAAACTAATACCATACTCATGGAGAAAAATGAGAGTTATTGGAAAAGGCGATGTGGCAACTCCCATGCACATTGATTTTTCTATGCTGCATATCTCTGGAGGTGTTTATTGCAGAGGACGGGAACTTGGCACCGAGATGTGTACACAAAATTAATTCCATACTCATGGAGAAAAATTCGCGTTATTCGAAAAGGGGGCATGGTACCTCCCGTACAAATTTAATTTTATACTGCATATCTCTAGAGGTGTTCATGGTAGAGTACTGGACTTGGTACTGGGGTATGTAAAATCAATTCTAAATTCATGAAAGAAGATTAGGGTCATAAGAAAAAGGGGCGTGGCACTTTCTGTGCAAATTGACTTTTTCTTGCCACATATCCCTAGAAGTGTTAGTGGAAGAATACTGTAACTTGGTATGGAGTTGTGTATACAAAATGTTTCAACTGCTCATGGAAAAATGTGAGTTATTAAAAAAGAAGGCATGTCGCCTCCCATACATACTAAAAATTTCTTAATACATATCACTGGAAAATCTTTGGAAGTATTTTAAATTTGTTATGGAGATTTATTTTATAAGTGCCGTACTGATAGCAAAAATTTCATTTAATGAAAAGGGAGAGCCGGGTTCGGCCTTATAATCTAAAGCTCTCTTGAGGCATTTGCTACAGTAATGAGAAGTGGTGTTTTATCATGGCCAGGTTACTAAATTTGAGTTGGAAATATTAGAATCCGCCGTGGCACCTCCAAGAAGGTTACATGTTTACGCGTCGTATACCTGGAACCATTTTAAGGTAAACTTAGAGGGATTGATATGTTTCGTATATCTAGCGCGCAGACGAGATTTTATAATTTCATAGTTTTAAATGGCCTAAATACCTTAACTCGCTTAAAAAATAACGAGCTATAACGAAATGGGCACAGAAATAAAATCTAACATCATTAAATTATTTTTCATATTTGCATAAAAGCGCGGGGTGAAACCCTCGGGTATAAGCTAGTATATATATATATGTATTGTATGTTCCTTACGCTTTTATAAATACATACTGTAAAAGTATTGGGGCTGTTAACTTATCTTTTAACGATTTAACTATAGTTTAAAATAGATAAATTCACGGCCCTTAATATGCTAAATTTGTTAAATGACCCATGAAGTCTATTGACCGTGTATGTTCTTGTGGTGTGATTGTACCAGCATGCTGGTGTCGTGAGTGCTGAAATTAGCTCAATTTTCTTACTAAAAAGTATTTTGGCGGAAATTTCTTGCAATATATGAGTCAAAGCCGTGTTTGTGGAAGATTACGTTCACGATATTGCAGTTGTGAATTACAAAAAAAAACAATGTTAAACAAAATGCTAGAAAAATTATAAAATTTCGGCTCTAATCATTTCGATCTTTCCTCGACCTCATTTGTAAAGAAATAAATATTGTACCAGCATGCTGGTGTCGTGAGTGCTGAAATTAGCTCAATTTTCTTANTTGGTTAGATAAAATATTAGCTTTTTTTCCAAAGTTCACAACGACTTTTTTAGCCCTTTTTTAAAGGAATTTGGCTACCACTAAAAATTATGCGCGGCAACACTGGTTACGAGGTTTTGCAGAACCATGATGCGCGGTTTAAGGTATATTTTACTACACTCTAAAAAAACTTGTGTAGATTTCCTACCTAAAAGGTAGGTTACTGATTTCCTACCTTATAATTCGCGAAATTACATGCTCGATTACTCAACGCATAGTTTGTTTAAATTTCGGACTTTTTAGAGCGTAATATAGCTGCTGTGGTGTGCGTAAATTTACTACGAAAGTGTGTACAAGCTACAAAATACACATCTGCTGTTTGATTTCATCCGTAGAATGGTGTAAAGCCGCTAACAAAAAGGTTTTTACACACGAAAATGTGTAAACGATAAAAATACATATTCATCGTGTAAATTTACCAAAAAAATTTAAAAATAAACAAAAATATACTCGATTTAAAGGCGCATTTTTAAACAGATTTTTTAGAGTGTATGGTACTGTGAGTACTAGCACAATCTCAATAAAACACAAGACTACGTTTTTATTTATATAATGTCCATTTTAATGGTAAACATTATTATTAATTTGGAATAGATATTTTATAAGTTCTTCGATAAACTTGATTTTTACGTACCCTTAATTTCGAAAGTATTGAACTATTAAAAGTGTTTAAACCAATGCTTAAATATGTTTAAAATATGTAAATTAAAACATGTACGGGGCAGCTTTTATATGCGCAGTTTGTTTTAATACCACTTATTTGGCAGGACAAAATAATATTTTAGATCCAACGATGTAATTTACGTGGTTACGGATAAAAGGTTTTTATGAGAAGCTTCACACAGCTATAAATACACTCGGAAGCGTGTCGGACCCATTAGAAAAAACTTTGGTCCGAAATGTATAATTTTTGGTAAATTTTTTCTAGTTTAGTACACTGGCACATAACTCTCAGATTTGGCAAATTTTTGCAATCTGGTAAAATAAGATAATTATTTCCGGCATCATATATGTACACACCTAACTCAGCGGATTTGCCCTAAGGCCCGGGAACAGGGCGGCAAGATATTAGGGGTGGCAAATATGACAAAAAAATACACCATACACACGACCCAATATAACGACACTAACTCTAAAGCGATATTCCGAGTTTTTCATTGTTTTACGTCCCAGAAGTTTGGTTTAAAATTGTTATAACTTGGCTCTAAGAGGGCTAGATGCTTCTACCTTGGCTCAAATTAAAGGCCTTGAATTGCACTAAAAAGTACTTATAGTTCGAGGGATATAAAATTCTGTGCAGGGTGTACACCTGCGTGCAAATAGAAAAAAAAATGCAATAAATACTGCATTTTCTAAATTAAGCCGTTCAAACTTTTTTTCGAATTTTGTACAATGGAATCGTGCTGCCAAAATTTATAATACTAGTATAACAAAAAATACATACATATTGGTTTTACAATAAATCCGTTGGATTTTGCATGTTTTTTTCGAAGAACACTACTATTTTTAAGGTCAAGGGGTAATTGTGGCTCAATAGCAATATTTTTTCGTGAAAGGGAATTAATTACTTTAGCATTTTGTTTACTATCAAAATGCTGCTTGTCGAAAGCGCTACGATTAATTCGCATGGAGTGTTCAAAACGCACACTGTGCGGCTTGTGAAAGGACAAGAGATGCATTTTAAAATGCTGTACATATTTTTCAGATGAGTTCCACGACAACATCTATTAGAAATGGCCAACTTTATATCAGAAAAAAAATTTCAATTTTCACGATTTTGTATCGGAAGTAGAATCACAATACCAAGAGCGTAATTGAAATTCTTAACCAAACTCGGATTTCCCAAACGACTCGGTTTTGGGACTACTATAATATGTACTAGGAATAATAATTATGACTTTCTCAATATACAAATTTTACCTTAGCACTTACTAGTTATTTTTTCCTTTGATCGCCTTTATATGTGTAATTAGAAACCACTTCCTTTAACACTTAAATGTACTCTTTTTTATTATGGAGCTTTTCAAAGCTTAAGTACTGTTTTGCTTACGAATTCTTCGGGCCAGCTGAGCAGTACAGGTGGAAAAATATCGACGATACTATCTATATATTGATAGTTTGTGTTTTCAAAAAATGCTATCGATGTTTTAAAACTATCGATACTCTCGGCTGTATTGTAAGACCAATTAGTAAGTTATCTCGAGTAAATATTTGAGCGACGATTTGGTAGCGAGAAATTTGCATTTTTCATTGCAAAAAAAATCTTAAATTTTCTAATAAATTTATAGCGATTTGCTTTTTTTCAAAAAAAACACTTAAATCAAATTACATCCGCGGCTCTTAAATTGTCACCTTCATCATCATCCGGCATCTCGAGATCTTTGTCACAAACCTTTTGGAGAAACATTAATGTTTGCTACCATCGATGTTTTCGATATTTAAAGCAAAAAATCGGTGTAACATCGATTGTTGTTAAAAATTGGGCGTTTAAAGGTAAAATTAAGCTGGTACTTAAAGTTAGTTGTAGCGTTTTTGACAGAAAACCCATTAAAAATTACTTCAAGCCGCACGTAGCTTTAAGTATGAACTTAATTTTGACTATGAATACGCCCGAATAAGTTTTTGCAAATAAAATAAATCAAAAAGACCTTTTATGGAGCTATTTCCTTCCATGAAAATAATATATATGCATTCCAAACATGAACCATATCGGACAATAAAAACGGGGTTTTCAAACATCTCTAAACCTGCGCCACCTAGTGGATTAATTCGTCACTCATATAACATTGTCATCAGGTTTTGCGCTACGATTAAAGTTTCAAGTCTCTAGCTCATCAGGAAGTTGGTTAGAATTGATAGCAAAATTCCAGGAGATATATGTATGTATGTAAGTGAAGTTAAATAAAAACTTGTAGAAACATAACGTTTTTATTCACTGGGATTAACATAAAACTATTAAAAAGAGAACGGCGGCCGCTGTGGTGTAGTGGTTAGCAGTGCGCGCTCCCACTCTGCAGTGACTGGGTTCAAGCCCTGGTCATAGCAACATCGCAAAAAAAAATATAGAAAAAAGTTTTTTCTTAACAGCGGTCGCCCCTCGGCAGGCAATGGCAAACCTCCGAGTGTATTTCTGCCATGAAAAACAGCTTCCCATAAAAATATGTAAAACTGTAGGTTCGCCCCATTTGTGTGATAACATCAAGCCGCACGCCACAAAAGGAGAAACTCGGCCAAACACTAACATATGTGTACGCGCCAGTCTATTATTATTATTCTGCCTTATCCTGAGTTTCGCCTGAAAAAAAATTCACCCGAAAATTTGTCATCCGCCCATAGTAAAACCATGGAAACCGAGAGTGAAAAGTGAACCGGAGCGGGGAAAATGAAACTCATGATAAGGCTGATTATATATTATATTATTAAATTTTTTATTGAAAGTCTTAAAAAATATTTTGATTTTTGTTTTGAATGGTTATAAACTAGAAACGAATATTCATGCTGGTTGTGCAATTCACTTCCAAGTGAATTTCAACCCCTTGCAGTATGAATTCGAAGTGGCTTTGGCTGAAAATCATTCGGAAGTGAATTGCAGAACCTGCCTGATTATTTCATTTTACATGCGAAGAGGTATACAAAAGAAACATCGATAGTCGCCATCAACCATCGATGTTTAGCAAAAATGCAACAACAATGCATCGATAGTGCCACGATGTTTTCTCCACCTCTAACAATTACATAATTTTTAGTTATGTTGTTTGATTGGAATAAAATTATATTAAAAAATTTTGTTTTACAATTTCTTTTAAATACGCGCGTTTACTGTAGCATTTTCTCAGTGTACATACATATGTATGTACTCATCCGACAATGAAAGTGGAGGCAAAAAATTAATAGGTCAAGTAGTTTCTTCAATGTTGATCAAGGATCTTCTACCGTTCTTTTATCGGAATGATGGAGCTTTTATTAATTTACTTATCCCCAGTTTCACCAATCAATTTTAAAATTTATCAGACAGTTAAAATTTAAAATAACAAATTTTTCCAACAAGATTGTGTCATTTTAAATTTGAAATTGATTTGTGCAACCGGGCGTTAATGTTACAGATCCTCAATATCTCTGCAATCAAAAAACAAAGCTTAATATTCCTATATAATATAAAATACCCTTGCGTTCCAGTATCGTCTGTGGAGTCAGAGAGAGTTTTAAGTTCGATGGGACTAGTTATTTATAATAACCGAACTCTGAAAAAGCTTTTGGCAGAAAAATTTGTATGCAAACAATAAAAAATGTGCAGGATATAGTACATTTAGCTTAACAAAGCTAAAACTTTTAATACAAATTTAATTTTTTTTATAAATTCAATATGGCCGATAGTATCAATATATCTATAGTGTTCATCAATACCATCGGAAATATCGATAGATAGGTAGACCTCTACAGAGCAACTATATTACTATCGCACCTGAAAGACTTGTCACGAAAAAAGTACCTAAGTAAAAGTGCCAGTATTACAATAACACCGATTGAATTGGTATACAGTTATTCGTATTGTAATTGCATACTCTAGCAATGATTTTTTTTGAAGTGAAACTTCTTTAGCGGTGGTTGGTTGGTTGGAAGTAAATTGGCAAATTCAACGGAAATTGCACACGGAAATGGTGCAACGGAAATGGTAGGGGCTGAAACAAGTTCTTCTTGAGTGTATGCAAAAGGTATTCATTTAATAAAACATTGCTAAAAGAGGGTTAAAGAATAACACTTAGAAAAATACCAATACAAGAATGAAAGTAAAGGTGAGTACGTACATAGGTAAAGAAAAGGATAAAGGCAAAGGTAAAAATAAGAACAAAAACAAAGATGCGTAAAGATAAAGGCAAAAATGAAGACCAAGGTAAATTTACACACTTTACTTATATATATAAGGGCAAAGGTGAAGGGAATATGTAGATGAAGAAAATGATAAATATGAAAGTAAAGAAAAAGAGGAGGATGAGGATACCGATAAAAGTAAAGATGGAGATAGGGGAAGAAAGTTAAAAATAAAGCTAATTAAAGAGGAAAGGATATAGAGAGACACAGAGACTCAATCTGGGAACTATTTTGGGATTTTAGAGATTTTCGGGATTTTAGAGATTTTCGGGATTCTCGGGACTTATCGATAAAATAATCTATATTTTTATCGGTTTTGTTATCGATGTTTTTACCGATTTTCTTTTTATATTTTTATCGATACTGTTATCAATTTTGCTATCGATATTTCCGGAACTTATCGATATAATAATCGTTCATTTTATCCATTTTGTTATCGATTTTGTAATCGATATTTTTAACTATTTTGTTAGCGCTATTTTTAGCTATTTTGTTAGCGATATTTTTTACCGATTTTGTTAAAGATATTTTTACCGATTTTGTTAAAGATATTTTTATCGAGTTTGTTATCGATATTTATCGATTTTGTTATCGATATATATATCGAGTTTGTTATCGATATTTATCGATTTCGTTATCCACATTTATTGATTTTGTTATCGACATTTATCGATTTTGTTATGGATATTTTTATCGATTTTATTAACGACATTTTTATCGATTTTGTTATGGATATTTCTATCGATATTTTTATCAATTTTGTAATCGATATTTTTTATCGATTTTGTAATCGATATTTATCGATTTTGTCATCGATATTTATCGATTTTGTTATCGATATTTTTCGATTTTATTATCGATTATAATAATAATAATAGATTGGCGCTTACACATATGTTAGTGTTTGGCCGAGCTTCTCCTCCATATTGTGGCGTGCGCCTTGATGTTGCCCCACAAAGCGGAGGGACCTACAGTTTTACGCCGACTCCGAACGGCGATTGTATTTTTATCAGAAGCTGTTTTTCATGGCAGAAATGCACACGGAGATTTGCCATTGCCTGCCGAGGGACGACCGCTGTTAAGAATGTTGCGATGTTGCTTTGACCCCAGGTGCTGCAGAGTGGAAGCGCGCACTGCTTACCACTACACCATAGCGGCCGGCTGTGTTATCGATACTTACCGATTTTGTTATAGATATTTATCGATTTTGTTATCGATATTTATCGATATTTTTCGATTTTTTTTTGGATATATTTATCGATATTTTTATCGATTTTGTTATGGATATTTTTATCGAGTTTATAATAGATTTTGCTACCAATGTTATTATCGATTTTGCTATCGAAATTTTTATCGAATTTTTCATCGATTTTGTTATCGATATTTTATTGGATGTTACTATCGATTTTGTTATCGATAGAGTATAAAGATAAAAATGAAGATGAATGGAAACAGAATAAAATAAATGTAATTAGCACGAACAGGGTAGAGGTAGGGATCTAGATAGAAAAAATACAGAAAATATAACCTAAAGCAAAGCAGATGTATGTATGTATTTACATATGTATGTATGTATATTGGTTATGAGACAAGATAGATATGTATGTAACGTAAGTTTCTCTTCTCCCAGTCGCACTTATTCTTTTTGTATACGAAAAGTTTGTAAAAGTACGGTTAACCTAGCACATAAGTTTATATAAGTGAGTCAGACTTCAACTTTTTTTTTGTCGATTGTTGAATCATAAAGGTCCCATACCAACAAATTATATATTTTTGAAATCGAGTAGTCAGGATTGGTACCAAATTTGCTTTATTTAGACTGAAGGATTTTCCGGTATTTAGAAAATCCTTTTATTTTTGCCGGAAAAATAAGTCACATTTTAACCGTTTGTTTGACTTAAAAAAAGTCAACTTTTAAACGATTATATTGGACTCTTTTCAATATATAGTTTCTGATAATTTCACATACATTTTGGCGTATTCCCATCAAACAATGTCTCTAACGTTTGCAAAAATTTGATGACCAGATGGTCCACTGGGCCGTAATTTTTGCAAAAGGACCAGGTTGCATACTAGTAACTTGTTATGCTGACCTGGACCACTTGAAACGTAAAAAACTGATATAAGTATGTGTTGAACACCACCTCTTCGTGGGCCGTCGGCAATATGATTCGATTGCCGAAGGTGATATATGTGTTGAACACCACCTCTTCGTGGCCCGTCGGCAATATGATTCGATTGCCGAAGGTGCCGTGCTCAAATAGGAGTAGTTGTCTATCTGGTCCCATGTCATGCAGCGATGGCAGAAGTGGTCCTATGTTATTCAGCGTTGGACCAGAGGTGGTCAGGTTCAATGACATCGCAATGTTAATGTAACCATATTTTCTTCATATATTTGGACCAAAGTGTTGGTTACAAGGAACATGGTCCTGTACTAGTCCCACTTTTTGGTAGTCTGTACGAATAATTGTGTATATTGTAGGAAGGCATTCGTAATATTTACGTAATTTACGAAATCTACAATTCTGCATTCGTACAATTTACTAATGCAGAAACATCTTTTTTAAATTCGTACAACAGACGCATATTTTCGTACAATATACTAAATTGCCGGCAGTTTAATATGTTATCATAGTTTTATGTACCGCGTATCATTGCTAAATTACTGGTTGGCTGCTGTGAGACGTATAATAAAATTTTGAACGTTTTAAGACGGGATTTCTGGATGAAATTACAATACAAAATTAAATATTAAAGCTGTGGATATACCCTGCAAAAATTTGAGGACCAGGTGGTTCACTGGGTCGTAGTTTTAAAGTATGAGCAAAAGGACCAGGTTGCATACTAGTAACTTGTTATGCTGACCTGGATGACTTCAAACGTAAAAAACTGATATATGTGTTGAACACCAACTCTTCGTGGCCGATCGTCAATATTATTCGGTTTCCGAATGTGCCATGGTCCAAAAGGAGTAGTTGTCTAGGTGGTCCCATGTTATGCAGTGGTGGACCAGAAGTGGTCCCATGTTTTGCAGCGTTGGACCAGAGGTGGTCAGGCCCAATGACATCGCAATGTTAATGTAATCATATTTTTTCCATATATTTGAACCATTTTGGTTACTAGTGTTGGTTACAAGGTAGCGTGGTCCTGTACTAGTACTTAACCTAGTCCCACTTTTTGCAGGGTACCTACATATGCTTTTAAGCATACAATGTTTTTAACATCGCCCACGCTGAACCTTGCACTGCAGTATGGGACTTCATAAATAGACAATTTCATCAGCTACCTATCGGCGGCAAGCCAAAGCCAGGAACAGACGCACTACTTAATGAAATTCAAAGTAAGTACATGTATGATTTTTCACTGACACTTGCCTTTCAGACGCCTTATAATTTTCTTTTAATTTATAGTCGTCAAGGAAACAAACATCGAAGAAGCTGCGAATTCGCCAAGTACCTCCACATAAAAATATTATAATGTTTATGAAAGTGAAATCAGTATTTTTTATATTCTTTCATATTTTATATCTTATTATATTTAATAACAGTTTTGTTGGGTTTCATAATTTAACACTTTGCAATAAAAAAATATGTAGTATAGAACCTATTCGTATGCATATAAATAAAAGACTTAAGTTTTTTTTTTTTTAATTAATTTTAAACTACAGTCTAGTTAGAAAATTTATGTAAAATATATTATTTACGACAGTTATACTTGCAATATCTGCACTTCTTTCGTGGAATGTATGATTTCTATTATTCATTACACTATCAAAAAATAGCTAAAACCGATTAAAATTAAGGATAAAAACAAAATAAAAGCGTTGTGTTATAATTCGTACTATATTTTTTTACAGTGTGGCGAATGAATGCAATCGCGAATTCTACGAAACAACCGCAGATTTTACGAAAATTATTTCGTTAAATATACGAATTATTTTTGTACATTTCACAAAAATTTCGTAAAAAAAAATAAAGAAATAGTACGAAATTCGTTAGGAAATAGTACGAATACATTCGTAAAGTGTACTTAAGATCTGATGTCTCATATTTTCGTAGTATGTACGAAAACGGTTTTGTACAATCAACGAAAACTTTGTTGGCTCAAAATGACGGAAATTTTCGCAAGATTTCGTTATATTTACGCAGATTTTATTTTCAGTGTATGGTTTTGTGGTCGTCAGAAGGCATATCTTCCATTTCTATTTTAAATAACCTAACAAAATCGTTGCGTCCGTGACGAAATTCTTGCCATTTTCCAATGATCTGGCCTTTCATAGCACAGTTATCCGCACAACGCTAGTCAATTTCGATATTAGAGTTGGCAAAGAAATAAATTTGAAACATTTTTTCTCTTCATTCACTGTCTGGAACAATGATCTGATACGATGGTGAATCGAAATGGTCAATATCGTTGGACCACTAAAATGCAGTATACATAGACTTATTTGAGATGAAATCCTTTAACTGCCTAATTAATGCATTTGTGGGCATTCATCAAGAATTGTCCTTATTATGGTAAATAGCCATAAAGCCATGAGTTCAGGGGTTCTGATGGTTTATTTAACTGTAGTAACTTGACGTTGACCCTGCAGATCGCAATCCCGTAGTCTCCGCACGAAAATTTTACACATTGTGAAATTAGACATGTGATTTGCACACACAGAAGTTCAATATACTCAATGGTGCGGCATGTCAAAGTAATTGGACATTCACGGTATTCCTCTCACTTAACGATGCAGATCGGGATTCCAGCAATTGTAAATGGAACCGGTAATAATTTACAACGCACTCTAACCCTCAATAATTGTTTAGCATAAATTCAATTTTTTACATTTCAATGGTAATATTACGATCAAAATTAAATGAATAAAAAAAAATCGTGTACAAAATCTATGGAAAATCAATTTATCCGGAATTTTCTATGCGAACATTTTTTTAAATTTCCCTTGGGCAGAAACAAACGCAACAAAAAAGACAGCTTACATAGGAAAATCCATTCTAGAGCTATGCTCGGTATTACGTAAGCAACTTTCTTTTAATTTAAATTTTTAAATATTTGGCAACCCTATTCAAAATTATTAATTCTGGTTAAGAGTGCATTTAAATTCCTTGCATTCCCTGAATACGTTGAAATATTTTACTCTTTATATATTTAAGCGATGGCAACTCTATAAAAAAGCTCTTATCTTTTACCTCAACCAGCGAAACTGTCCTTCAAAATAGTGTTTCAATCATTCAATTTGATGGAGTATTATGGATGATTTCGCGCTTTATTGGCCGGATACAGTGCTTTCAGCTTTGTATACCCTCTTTTTTTTAATAACTTTTTTTTAATGACTATTTTTCGCATGCACGGAAGCTGCTCTCCTTCAAAATGAGAAATCATTCATTAAATTTGATATAAACTAGTAAAGGAGAAATCGTTTGGTAACAGAAAAATACCTTTTAGAAACAAGTATATAGATTCCAAATGAATGAATCATAAATTATTTTTAAGTTCAAATAATTCATTATTATTTTATTGCAAATACATTTAATACAAATTTTACAAACAAAGCGTTTTGTTTAATAAAGCAAAACAGCAGCTTGAAATTCACATTCGAATCCCATTATAGATCAAAATTTAATAAAAATTTTACAAACAAAGCGTTTTGTTTAATAAAGCAGAACAGCAGTTTGAAATTCACATTCGAATCCCATTATAGATCAACATTTCGATTAGAGAATTAATATTTTCTCGAGTCGAAAACTATGTCCCATTTTTGTTGAGATAGCTATGATTCTCGATAGTTTTTCGAGTCGTTCTCTAACGTTTGAGATTGGAGAATGTGGCTAGTTCTAATCGATAACTAACCTCAATGTTTGCTGGGTTTATACACAGAGAAATTTTCGTTTTCAGAATTGTATGGAAAGTTTCACTTTTAAAAACCTTTTGACCAAGGTTTTGCACCTACAATATTTATTTAAATTTTTTACATATACTATATACATATATACGTAAATACATACATACAGATGTTCCTGCCTTACTTCCAAGCTCGGCATGCTAATTTTGCTTCACGCTGGTCAAGTCCTGTAATTTAAAATAAGAAAATTTTAAATTTTTATTTAATAATCCATAAGATTTTTTTTTACTTTACCAAAGCTGTTTTGGATCAAAGAAGTCCGCCGTATCACCAATGTCCCTTATATGTAGTTAGGTGGTCAGAATGGCAGTATTATTTGTATTTATCTGAGATAAAATTCAAGCTTTGAATTTAAAGAAAAATTGTACTTTATTTGTTCAGAGGGTAAGAAAAGAATGAAAGATAAAAATAATTTTCTTTTATACATATCAAAGATATTCCAATAATATTTAGATAATAAATAATAAAGTATTTAATTGCAAGGTACATATATTTTTTTTAACACCTTCCCCAAATTAAATAAATCCAAGTTTCTTTCTAAATCTATCAAAGATTAACCGTTATAAAGGTTTTGTAAAAATATCAGCTTCTTGATCCTTGCTTGATTTAAACTTGATTGTTATTTTCTTGTTTTGAATTAGTTCCCGTGTAAAATTATATTTAATATCAATATGTTTCATGCGTTGGTGATCCTTTGGTTCTTGAGCTATTTTTATACAAGACATACTATCTTCGTATATAGTAGTAGCTGAAGTCAAATAAACATTAAAATCCTGTAGCAATTGTTGTAACGACACGGCTTCATAATTCACATTGGCCTATAGAATAACACTAAATATGTTGGGTGCACCCACAAAAGCCAAAAAACGTTTTTTGTTTCGCAACACTTTAGCCTAATTTTTAAGAATCCGGTTAATCGTTTATGAAGGTTGAATAAGTTTTCTGGGCACACTCTGCAAGACCTTTCCAACGCTATCTCAAACATGTCGATTGGACGTCTGGATAAAAACTTCCAAATCTCGTGTATATATAAGCGAGACATTTCAGCATGCTACTGTGGCTGCTTTCGTCACTCGCGCGCAATGCCGTGCGCTGTGATAACATACCCAGTTCCACGAAAAAAATTGCCCATTCGCCGTTTGCCACTTAACCGAAATTCCTTGCAAATCGGGGAATTTCCCGCGAGTTGACAAGTTGAAGGATGCAGCTGTGCTAATCACTTCGTACAAGTCTTGAAGCCACAATTTATGTGTATTTTAGAGTTTTTTTCAGTCACATGCTAAAATTGTAACATTTTTCCCCATTTTAATTTCAGGTATGTACACAGTATGTAACTATGCTACATGGGTTTATCACCCGCACTTAACCTACCTGGGAAGACGCGTTACCTACAGTTGTACATAAATAAGTATGTATGAATGCATTTAGTTCACCCAATGTGCCGCTACTACTTACATACATATGTATAAATTGCCACTGAGCAAAACTACTTGAGAAAAAAGCATTAGTTTAACAGCACGTACACGTAATAGAAGTAAAACTTCTTAAAAAAAGCAAATGTGTGCGCCCCACACCCGGTAGAAATCTTAACAAAAATAAACTACGACAGTTGTTTATTGTATCCAAAGTTGGTAACAAGTTGATAAGTTTTTATCATATCTTTTTTTTTGTTTTAATTTTTTCGAGTACAAAGGATATGATCATTCTTTTTCGCTTTGTTCCGTATTCGAAAAATTATGTGTTTCAATGAACACATCGATTTGAATACATAATTTAGATTTAGATAATATTTTTAGCAATTTATTTGAGAAAAATAAAACGTCTAGATTATTGTTATGAATTTTCGTCGATTTTAAATTTGCTACCCGAAAATAACTGATATCAAATAAAACACCTCTTTGAGGTAAAATTTTCGAGTGACGAAAGCTGAACAAGAAACACAAAATTTATGATATCAGTTTCGTGACGAAAATTATAGGCATTTTTTAACTGCCTTTGAAACGTATGGTAAATCTTTTTTTTAATTTATTCGGAACGTTGCGAAATTCCGTTTACTACTAGAAACACAAAATAAAAAACAGAACTTTTGCAACGATTCATATGAATAAAAAAAAGATTTTCCGTACGTTTCAAAGGCAGTTAAAAAATGCGTATAATTTTCGTCACGAAATTGATATCATAAATTTTGTGTTTCTAGTTCAGCTTTCGTCACTCGAAAATTTTACCTCAAAGAGGTGTTTTATTTGATTTACAATTTACAAGACCAAATATAAAATGTGTGAACCAAAACTTTTTGTGCGAATATATGACCGCCTAACTAATGTTGCAAGATGCACTTGCAGTGCGCAACAACAATACAGAAGGGCCAAACCGAGCAAAAACACGGCCGCACAAAAGGGAGATGACAAAAATCCAAGCAACCGGGCTATCGCAGTGGATGACACTACTAATCCACACAAGAAATGTGCAAGTACATATCGATGGCAGAGTGGAAGTTCGACCTATCTCGGCAGTCAGTTTGAAAACGCCCTATCTCAGAAAACTTTTCAAGAGCGCCCTACTTTAGAATTTGATTGAAGAACGCTACTTCTAGGTGTAATGCCGTGAGGGGGTTCACCTTGCGCTGCTAATGCGATGCCACTGAGGCCTTGTGTGCCTCACAATCGTACTTCCAATTATTCATCAAAATAAATGTCGTTTAGACAATTAGGCAATTTAGGCAATTTTTATACAATTAATGATTGCAATCAAAATTTAATTGCAATCAAAAACTCTTCTAAATGATTGCAAATTTCAATTTTTGCAATCAAAATATAAGCAATCAATGTTAATTGCAATTAAACCAGATTACAATATTTCGTAAAATATGCGATTGAAATCCAATTTGATTGCAATTTTTTATAGCCCTGATAAACAATAATCATGATTAAATCTTTTTAAACCGTTATTCGTAATAAATTTATGGAATCTATCATTCCACATTCTGGGCGATTATTTTAATCCTATAGGGATCTATTTAGTTTACATACCAATTCCTTATTTTTCACAAAACTAGGAGGTTGCTTCATATTAAGATCTTCTTTTAAATACCTGTTCAGAAATGCCGCGTTAACATCCATCTGATGTATAAGGTATTTATTTCTATTAGCTACAGCTAATAAAACACGAAATGTCTTAACTCTTGCGACAGGTGAATATGTCTCTTGATAATCAAAGTCTTCACGTTGAGTGAATCCACGAGCCACAAGTGGGGTTTTATATTCGCCTGGATGTCCATCTATATGAGGTTTTCTTTTAAATACCCATTTCAATGTTTTACCTTCTGGGAGATTTTCTAAATTCCATGTATGTATTATTCTTTTCTAAAGACACCATCTCCCGTTCTATTGCTTTATTCCATTCGACAGCGTCAGATCTCAATTTAACTTCTTCCACTGTATTTGGTACATCAACAACAAATGATTCAGCATTCAAAGCCATTGCTAAATATTGAAAACGCTCTAGTAGCCTTCGATTCCTTCTACCTCTTCGCAATGTACATTCTCCATCACCCCTTACATTTTCATGTTCACTTCTATTGAATCTTTATTTGTAAGCTGTAACTCAGCATCTTGATATGTATCTTCATCACTGTTACTAACTTCAACATCATAATTTTGAGAATTTGTTTGTATCTGCTTGTTTTTATCTGCTTCTTGAATTACTTATATTTCTTCTATCACTTCATTGACACATCTTTCATTGACATTGATTGTAAAATTCTCGTTGAAAGTTGCACTCCATGATAAAGTAATAAATCTTTTCTGTGGATTCCAAAGCCTGTAACCATTAGGACTATAACCAACCATTATTAATTTTTATGCTTTCAAATCTAACTTCTATCGATTGGCTTTTGGAATATGTGTATATGAGACATAACCAAATGCTTTAAGATGGCCTATATCCGGTTTTCTTCCATACCAAATTTCTGCAGGCGCAATTTCTGAGAGCTACTGTTGGGCTCCACAAATTACTTCGCTCCGTAAAAATTTAGGCACGTTATATTCCGCAATATTGGATCGTGCTTTTTCTATCAAAGTGCGATTAATTTTTTCTGCAGTTCCAGTTTGTTCTGGCATATGAGGTACAGTATATTCAATTAAGATACCAACAATAGCACAAAAATTCTTAAATTCTTTACTGGTGTATTCTCCACCATTGTCACAACATAATCTTGAGATTTTACAACCAAACCTGCCTTCAGCCATAACCTTATATTGTTTAAAGCGCTCTAAAACTACATACATGAGTAAAATGAGAATAATCGTCAATAAAAGTGACAAAGAATTTCTTCCCATCCCATGAATTCGGAGTTAACGGACCATAAACATCGCTGTGGATTAATACTAAGCATCGCTTGGTTGAGATTTTATTTGATCTCCTGAATGGCTTTTTAGATTGTTTACCAAATAAGCAAGAATCACAAAAATGATGAGATGAATTATTTATTTTACCGATTTCTTCAACCGAGTTGTCCAACTTTTTCCGACCCACAAAGTTCAAATGCCCAAAACGCCTGTGCCATAACAGACTTGAACTAGAATCACCAACAATATTATAATGATAATTTGCATTCAAAAATATCTAAAATTCATACAAATTATTAACCCGTTTTGCTTGCAGTACTAATTTCTCGACATGGTAAACACTTACCAAACCAGCTGCAATATTCACCTTCATATTTGCCTCTTCTAACTTTCTGATTGAAAACAAATTGCATTTAAAATCCTTGCGAAACAGAACCTTTTTCACCTCACAAATAACCTTGTCCATTTACAAAAATATATCCCTTGGCAGTGTTGCCAACTTTTGAATTTTAAAAAGCACCAAACCTTGGAAAAAGAGCGTTTTACCGTACTAAAAGCA
>NW_016157766.1:186453-187610 GCF_001687245.7 Rhagoletis zephyria | reverse complement strand
AAATCTTCGATAAATCAGTAAATATTAAAGCTAATTTATTCAAAATTGACGCTTGCAACAATTCTTTACCAAGAAATACGTTTGTGATAAAATTTTGGAAAATGGGCGTGGCACCGCTCACTTATGATCACATATATGTATCTCGGTAACAGTTCTACCAATTTGTACCAAACTCGGTATGGTTATTGTGCTTGCCACATAAAAGCAAAACGTTGAAAATTATTGAAATCGGGCTAAAAATACGGAGTTTTTCATATAACGGTAAATTTCGGAAATGCTTGAAACTTCAATATTTCAAAATTTAAGGAAGCTAATTTACTCAAAATTGATACCATGCACAGTGGCAAATTTTTCGAAAAAGCTGGCCAAAAGTCCAAGCGTGGTACAATTGTAATCAAACCTTGTGTATTCGTCTTTATTTTGGTTTGCTTGTTTTAAATTTCACCACATAATATCGAAATTCAAAATGGCGGATCCATAATGGCTGCAGTGTACCCTTAAAATAATCCGATTTTTAGCAAAACTAAGGTAGTTAAGTAAAAAAGGTGATGTTTTCGGCTTTTTTGTTATATAATGTGATGTAGCGGTTAGCAATATACGCTATCATTCCGCAGGGCCTGTGTTCAAGCCCAGTTTCCGACCAACATTAAAAAATGAGAAACAAACAAGTTTTTTGTAATAAAGTCGGCCTTTGGCAGCCAATGGCAAACCCCCGAGTGTATTCAGCCACGTAGAACAGCTTTTCATAAAAATAAAATCCCCATTTCCGCATTTACAACAGTTGGTAATAATTTAATGGCATCTCACGACAGTTTATGATTTTGTTTCGGTGGGTTTAAACGTAAACTTGAAATGACAGGGGCCGAAGATACAAGCAGCCGATATTTTTTAATATCCTTAGTCCTTGACAACTGTTCTTCGCAACTGTCGCAAAATTCGTTGGTCTCCAGGACAGCCGTGACAAATGAAATACAAGAAAATTGGAATTACTATTGCGAATACAAAGTATCTTGTTTATTGGCTCTAAAGTATCTAATTGATGCTTTCCATTTCCAGACAACCGGTCAGGTACGAGCATGATTTTTAATTTCGACCAAACTCAAATACATTGTTTGTTGGTCCAAATAATGAGACACGTATTTTTTCTTTTGACTCGG